>NW_024426996.1:66122974-66398875 GCF_017311325.1 Ursus maritimus
TTGAAGATGCATACTTAGAAAAGTGGGCTCGTGAGCGGGAAGACAAATAGGGGTGGACAGTTGGAAATAAGAGTTGGGCTATTTGTATTTGAAGACACTAACAGAAAGAAGACATCACTTAATTATCTAAATGAGAAAGTCTGTATTTCAAAGCCTGTGTTGGGAGATGTACTTCATCTTTGAACAAGTAGCAGTATAGTTAAAGGGTCAGGAATGAAGAGAGCGGTAAGTGACAAAGAGCTTGTGTTCAGCCAATGGTAATTATTCTTTCTGATGATGCTTCTTATAGCTGTCTTCTGGCATTGCAGATGGCTAATGTGGACCCATTTGCCATTGTAGAAATCATTAGAAAGGAGATTCAACTCCTTTCAAATAAAAGAAAAAAAAAATGAACTGAAAGTGTTCTGCCCCTAAAGATTAGTTGAAAACATCCACAAGGATGATAATGGTAGTGACTAGCTACCTTTTGCTCAGAGATTTGACATGCTTTCAGATATGCAGGACCCAGTAGAGCATGTATTTCTCTCCCCATTTCACAGATGAGTAAGTGGAGGCAGGCAGAAGCATGTAACTATGAATCGGGAGAAAAGTAGAAGAAAAGCTCCTGGCAAAGTGCCAGGTAAATGTCCAAGAGAAAAGGTAGATGTTCCTTGGAGCCCTGACATCCGTATGACTCACTGAGTAAAATATAAAGCTTCCCTGATAGGAAAATCTTAGCCACAGAAAGATGAAGTTTTCTCCCAAATCTGAGCACAATTTGAATTTTCGAGAAAAACAAACGTTTTAAAATTCCAAACCAAGAGTTATGTGTATTCTGTCTTACATAATATTTATATTTCTAGAAATTATACTAAAGGAAAGCTACTTTTTGCAACTCTAGGCAATTTTGTGTATAATAAACTTGGACTTTCCTGCTTGGATGTGCTTACCTAGTACCACCTGGTGGCAGCTAAAATTATTTCAGGAAAGGAGAAGACTAAACATTCCCAATTGCTCAAATTCCAGCTTCAGTCTCTGGAGGGAGATGTTAAGCACCGAAAATACTGCTCTGGGACTACACGTGCTAGGTGGTTTGAACTCTGTGGAAACTAGCACTGAAACCTCTTGTCATGTTGCCAATGCCAAGAATCACCCCACTATGTATTAGGAATGCATTTTCAGATGACTTCTCCTTAGCCACGATTGATGGATGTTTATTTCTTTGTTCTCCTTCTCCCTGATTCCAGACGTTGATGCCTAAGGCAGCTTAATAGCCGTAGGAATGCCAAGTAATGATGGCACTGGAGAGCAGACCTAAGTGGAACATACAAAGGTGTCAAACCTATCACCTTGTCCTCATTAATATCAGGTTACAGTACAGCTAATTGTGCTAACAACACGCTTCAGTCTCTCCCTCATCGTTATGTAATAATGACTTTCTTTTCATCACTGGCTTAAATTGCTTTTTTAGAACTAGTCCCCTGAAAATTTCTTATCCTCCTCTAGCCGCTCTGCTATAAAACATTTATCTAGCCAATATCGATTGAGTATCCACTATTGCCAATGCTATGCTAGGTACTAGGGATTTAGCATCAGGCTAAAGGATTCAATTTCTAGTCTTGCAGTTCAGATAGAAGAGAATACTACTTTTGCTGCTGCTATTATGACTAGCACTGCTATTACTGGTACTGCTATTACTAGTACTACTGCTGCTACTAGTGCTGTTGCTACTAGTACTAGTACTTCTGCTAGTGTTCCTACTCGTACTACTGGTGCTACTGCTACTGCTGCTGCTAGCACTAGTACTATTGCTGCTGTTCCTACTAGTACTACTGTTGCTACTAATAGTGCTGCTGTTGCTTCTAGTACTAGTACTACTGCTAGTGTTTCTACTAGTACTACTACTACTACTGCTGCTGCTATTACTAGTACTACTGCTACTGTTCTACTCACACTACTGTTGCTGCTACTAGTAGTAGTGGAAGTACTATTACTACTTTTACTATTGCTACTAACTTATTTAATGCTACCCTGTGCCAGGCTCTGCCCTAAGTGATTTATCTTGATTGGTTCATTTAATTCACACAACAACCTATGAAGTTAGGTATTATTTGTATCCCAATTTTATTAATGAAGAAATTGAAGCACAGGGAAATTAAGTAACTTGCTCATGGTCACCCACATAGTAAGTGGTAGAGATGGGGTTCAAACCAATTCCAGAGTCTCTTCTTAACCTCCACCTTTCAATGAACAAGAGAAACAACAATAGATAGAAACACTATTAAACAGATTTACAGTAATTTGTAATTACAAATAATTGCTTTATAACTTCTGATTAATTGTAAGATAATTTACAATAGCAAAATGAGCCATAGAGAAAATCTGATGTAACCATGAGGATAGAGAGTGATGATCTGGGAGGAGAGAAGTGAGACTAGAGGGGCTCCTCTAGACCCAGTGACGACAAACATCTCTGAATAATAAGAGAGAATCCTTTCTGCAAAGATTGAGGGTGAGGAGCCTCCCAAGAAGAGGGAATAGCAGGTGCAAAGGCAGGAAGAATGTTTGAGAAGATTCAGGCTGCAGCAACACAGTTTCTGCACTTGGGAGTGTAGTGAGCAAGGATGTGGAGGAGACGAAGTTGGAAAGGTCTCGAGGGCCTGATCCTGCAGAGGTTTAAAGGTGAAGGTAAAGAGTCAGAAAATCTGTGGTCTGCTACTGCAGACTCTGCCAGGTCCTTTGAGAGATTCATTCTAATGGCAATGAGACATCACGGGGTAGCCTTGAGCAAGGAAATGATATGGTCCCTTTCATCAACCTGATGGCTTCTGATGAAAGGTTTTCCCCTATTCACAGATTCTACAGTATTTTCCAAAACATTTCACCATGCATATAGGAAACCTGTATCTAATATCCCAAATGGCCTTAGCTGATTCTCTCCTTGAAAGGCCAACAGCCTTCTTTCTGTTGACTACTCTTTTCCAGACATTCTTCTTTCTAATTGGTCTGAATGTCCATTTACAGCATCCAATATTAGTGAAGGTATAGCCATAATTATATCTCCTCTGAGTAACGGCTACAGTAGAAACATTCCAACAGTGCTGAAAGCAAATGAAATCATGTTTTATTGCTAGAAACTGGAGACTGTTGGCATTTAGTAAAGCAAATGTTTGACCGAAGGGCACTATTGTACTAGTGTTAGTCATGAATCTCTTCTATGTTTGTTTTATTAAGTTTCAAGATTTTACTCTCTGATGAATAATGTTCCCACAGTGAATGTTAAAGGCCCAAAGGAAAGAATTACAGCATCTGTAGTAATGGTATGTAATGAATGCATTGAGGTCAGAAGAAAAGCTGTCTCGTTGTCAAAAAGGAGGCAGGGCACGTGCTTCTTCAAATATACGGTGTCTCAACTTCCTCAGCATTTCACATGTATCTGCCAGATGAGCTTGACTTAGGCTTACTTAGTAGGCTGAAAAATTCCTAAATAGCTTTTTATAGTTTTATAGCTTTTTATTACCATGAAATCAAGCATGATACAAACCTTGTACCTTATAAGATGTATGTGGTTAGTTGGATGGATGGGTGAGTGGATGGATGGAAGGATGGATGGAGGGAGGAAAGAGGGAGAGAGGGAGGCCTGGATGGATGAGGGGATGAATAGATGAGTGTATAGATGGATGGATAGATGGATGAATGGATGGATGGATGGATGGATGGATGGATGGATGGATGGATACATAAATGAGTATTTAAAGGTCTTAACAGTCAGAGTGCAGTGCTGGTAATGCTTCTCCCCTGTAAGGGAACCTTGGTGATGATCAAACCAGATGAGGTAACCTGTGGTCAGGAACTGAAATAGCACTGATAATCAGTCTTAAGAGAATCTTCAACTTTAATGTCTCGAGAATATGCTGCGTTTTAGCTGTCCTGTTTTGAAGTGTGGATCCAGGCAAGCCAAGGGCATTTAATCAAATGATATTAGTTCAGGATAAAACTTGGCAACCTATTCCGCCTGCTTAACTCCATAGGTTTCAGATTCACTGCCTTCAGGAATGTATTCCTCACCTCCGGGTAGGTTAAGTGCCCATCCCACTTGCCTCTATTGCACAAGAATATACTGTAATATTACTATGTAAATGTCATGTTTCAAGTTGTATCCTCAGTGTCTGAAACTAGTATGTCTCTTAGTAGGTGAAGTCACTCTCTGACTGGAATCCAAACTTAAAACAGATCCTTCTTTCCCACAATAAGCCTTTAAATATATTCTTATAATTAGGAGATTAGGTTGCTATATAATCCCTTTATGGTTCACTATATAAAGATACTACAAATAGGTAGGTAGATAGATAAATAGATACATAGATGGATAGATAATAGATATAGATAGATGATAGATAGATAGATAGATAGATATAGATAATTTGCATCTTTAATTGATATGGGCTGTCTGTGAAGATCTAATACAATCATTCTTTTATATATTTGCCTAGATATATTCAGGGTGCAAGGGGTATAGGGGAACACTTAGAAAACAGAAGCTATCGCCACTTGCCAACATTATCTTTTTCTCTATTGAATTTAAACCAGAAAAGTAGAAAAAAACTTGCCATTTGAAGATATCTGTAAAAATAGGGGCTATGAGATACAAAGATTATGAATTTTTATTCATGTTATATACATATTGTATTTATAATTTTTGTGTTGTTCTTATGTTCTCTTCCAAGTGACACATTATTTTTTTTCTCTTATCCATTTAAAGTACAGTCTATGTCAACTACCTCCAATTTCCTGCTCATTTATTCTTCAATCATATATATGTGGTTTTTTTTTCCTTATTGGATTTTTATTTAGTTTATAAGTTCTCACTAATTTATATATATATATATGTATATTACTTTTTCATCAGAAAAAATATATTTTAATACATCTAATGTAGAACTCTAAGCTCAGAGATATTTATACTATTTGTTATTGTGAATCAATGTTTCTTATTTGTCAGCAATGAGAATGAAAAAGTATTATTGGGATCCTAGTTATAAACTCTGGAACCGGAAGTCTGATTCATGTAATTAATCTGGAATAGGCTTTCAGCTATCTGTCCAAAGATTTTGGAAGGATGAAGAAGTCAGATTTATGAGAGTTTGGGTAATTGTGCTTTTAGGCATTTATTTAAAATGGTGTCATCATAAACATTTCAGTGTATTTATGTTCTTTATGAACTTGGGTCTTGACTAATTAGATGCAATGGAAAGACTACTTGGTTTCTTAGCAGCCTGTTACAAGTCCTTGATGGAAAAAATATTTATTGTCTGAACAGTCTCCTCAGCCACCACTATCATCATGACCTCAGTGACTACTCTGTACTTTGTTCAGTGCATGATCCCTAATGGGGGCTCCATGAATTGTCATGAGGTTGAAGAGTCAATGAGCTGAAAGAAGGAGAGGGAGATAATGTAGACTGTACTTGAAGGAGATGGATAACTGAAAGAAAAAAATAAATGAGGTGTCATTTGGAAGAGGACCCAAGGACAAAAAAAGCATTTATAAAGACCATTGCTTTCTCACCTGTTATAAAAGCAACATAAATTTGTTATAAGAAATTTAGAAAATTCAGAGAAATGCAAAGAAAATTAAAGTCCCCTCTAATCTCATAAGCTAGAAATAACATTTAATTTGTTTCACTGAACACAGCCACATGTACACAATCCCACACACTCATTTGTATGATTCCTAAAACAAATTTAAGATCTTTTACTCATGACTAAAAATTTTCCCAGGTACTTTGTCGTGTTTCCAAAACATCCCATCCTATCTATTTATCCATCCATCTACTCTACTCTTTACTTGTACTTGAGGAATGATTAAGGACATATGATTACTATACCTGGAAATGAACCTAGACCTATAAATCCACCTGCCCTCATATGAATGCCAGTAGCAATAATGGAAGTGATATTAGGTGACACCAGGTGACATGTGGAAGCACCATCCTCAAATTTGAAAACACTGTTCTGGGCAAGAAGTACAAGAGAGACAATAAAATCTTTATTCCTATCAATATTTATGTTTTTCAACTACAGAAACAGGTGAAAGAACTTGCATTGACTTTCAAGCACATTTTCTAACTTCTAATTGCATATATAATCAAAATTAAGCCTTGAAGCTGTCTTATGCCCTTTGGAGCCCCCAGACTAACCACTTTCATTAAGAGGCAGGACCTTATTTCTAAGGCAGATAATTAAAACTTGTTGTAATAAAGATGGAAATGATAGTGTCTTATGCTAAGTCCATGGGGATTTGTAGCCAAAGTAGGTTGAGGTTTTAATAGTGAAAAGATGTTTTTGATAAACCTGCCTGGGGCATGCTAATAGATGGGTCTTTCTGAATTTAATTTGAAGAAGCATAATAGCTTGTGAAATGTGAGGGAAATTACTGGAAACTTTTTTTTTTTAAGTTTGCTTTTTAAGATGTGCCATAATTTTCATGCAGGAGGTAGCTTTTAAATATTCATTCAGGCATTTAATAGCTGTGTTATAACTCCTGATATGTGCAGGGTGCATGCAGGGTGGAGGACTAGAGAGATAGATATAAAGATGAACATAATCTTTCCCGCCCATGGGAATCTCATAATCACCTGTTCCCAAGATGCATGGTCTGATAAGACATCACACACATAGTTTATACTTAAGCATTCCTATTGAACTAGAACTCCAAAGAACCTAACCAGCAGCTCCATGTTTTAAAATTTGAAATTCTAAGAATGTTGAGGAAAGTCAAATATCTTCCACTAGATTGCATTGTCCATGAAGTCAAGGACACATTATTTTTTACTCTACAGTGAAACCCCTATGCAAAGGCTGCTTACAGTAGGCACTCAATAATTGGAATAACTGAGCCAATTATACCAGTCATCCTGGCACAAGGATCTGGAATTCCCATTGCTGAAGCGATTTTTTTTTATGGATTTGGAAATTATCTCCAAAGCAGGACCTGCTAAAATGATGTATTAACTGAGGGGTTTTTAATCACTGGATGCCTTTTTTTTTTTAAGATTTTATTCATTTATTTGAGAGAGAGAGATAGCAAGAGAGAAAGCACCAGCAGAGGGGAGAGGGAAAAGCAGGCTCCCTGATAAACAGGGAGCCCTATGTGGGGCTTAGTCACAGGACCCTGGGATCATGACCTGAGCTGAAAACAGACACTTAACTGACTGAGCCACCCAGGCACCCCACTGGATGCCTTTTTATCACCAACAGTATTGGATTAATATACGCGATAACTCAAACTTTGAAAGCAGACCCTAGGGGACAGAGAGGAGTGCTGGATGTGCTTTGATATCATAGGAGAGGTCTTGAGGTTTGAAAGAGCCTCAAAATATTAGAACTAAAAAAGCCCATAGATTTCTAGCTATGTCTCCTAAGGCAAGGAAAATAAAAGCAAAAATAAACTACTGGGACTACACCAAAATTAAAAGCTTTGGTGCAGCAAAGGAAACCATCAACAGAACAAAAAGGCGACCTATTGAAAGGGAAATGATATTTGCAAATAATATATCTGATAAGGGAGTAATATCCAAAATATATAAAGAACATATACACCTTACCACCAGGAAACTCACCAATAATCCAATTAGAAAATGGGCAGAGGATCTGAATAGACATTTTTCCAAAGAAGATATACAGATGGCCAACAGACACATGAGAAGATTTTCAACATCACTAATCATCATGGAAATGCCTGTCTAAACCAGAGTGAGGTAACCACCTTATACCTGTCAGAATATCTAGAATCAAAAAGACAAAAAATAACAAATGTTAGAAAGGATGTGGAGAAAAAGGAACCCTCACACAGTGCTGGATGGGAATGTAAATTGGTATACCCACTATGGAAAATGGTGTGGAGGTTTCTCAAAAAATTAAAAATAGACATGCTATGAGATCCAGTGATTCCAAAGAAAACTAAAACACTAATTTGAAAGTATACATGCACTTCTACATTTTTGCACCATCATTTACAATGGCCAAGATAGGGCAGCAATCCGGGTATCCATCAACGATGAATCAATACAGTGGAATTATTGCTCAGCCATAAAACAGGACGCTATCTTGCCATTTGTGACAACATGGATGGACCTAGAGGGTATTATGCTAATTGAAATAAATCAGAGAAATACAAATAGCATATCATTTCATCTATATGTGGAATCTAAAAAACAAAAGGAACAAATGAACAATAAAAGCAGAAACAAACCCATAAACACAGAAGAAAAACTGATGGTTGCCACAGGGGAAGGTATGGGGGGATGGGAAAATGGTGAAAGGGAGTGAGAGATATAGGCTTCTAGTTATGGAATGAGTAAGTCACAGGAATAAAGCGTACAGCATAGGAAATATTGTCAGCGGTACTGTAATAGCATCGTATGGTGACAGACGGTAGCTATGCTTGGGGTGAGCGCGGCATAATATATAGATTTGTCAAATCACTATGTTATACACATGAAACTGATGTCACAAATGGCAAGATAGCATCCTGTTTTATGGCTGAGCAATAAGTCCATTGTATTGATTCATCTGTTGATGGACACCTGGATTGCTTCCATATCTTGGCTATTGTAAATAATGCCACAATATATGGAAGGGTGCATATATCTTTTCAAAATAGTTTTATTTTTTAAATTTTCTTTGGGGAAATACTCAGTAGTGGAATTATTGGATCACATGGTATTTTTAGTTATAATTTTTTTTGAGGAACCTCTATACTGTTTTCCATTGTGGCTGCACCAATTTACATTGAAGGCAGGCTGAATTTTAAACATTGGGATGAGTGAATGGGAAAGCACTAGAGAACATTAGGGAGTGGTTGGTCAATGTTACTAGGTCACCTGTGTTTGCTAATTGTTGCTTATGAAAGTTAGGCTCCTACTCTCCCACAGAGACTTCGAAACAGGCACCCTTTCTTTGTTGATAATTACATTTCAAAGAAATATAGTCAGGTCTTTGAAAAAGATATTTTTGGGTATAGAACATTACATCTCAAAGGATCAGAGAAAGAATTTACAATCCCAACTTTTCTAAAGAAAATACTCTAAGAAAAGGGAGGTCAGGAGCCTATATTCAGGAAGAAACTTGTCTGAGGTTTAGTGGAGGTAAGGGGACGTTCAGTGCCCTCATCTGTAAAGAGGAGGTAACAAAATCCTATCTTAAGAACGTTTTTGAAAATTACGTGGGTTAATATTATATGCATTTTATACGTAGAACTTAATATCATACAGTTATCAAATAACGGAGAGCCTATGAGAGCTCATCAGATGAGACCAAATTTGGCTAATTGTGTAAATGATATAAAGGGTAAAACTAATAATTTCTCACATATAACAAGTTCTTAATGAATGTCAAGTAGCTAACACATTATGTCTAATTCCCTAAAATGTATCATTATTTTCATTTTGCGGAGAAACAAACCAAATCTCTGAAAGTTTAATTCCTTTGTTCAAGGTCAAACACCAGCAGGGGTAGAGCTGTGATTCAACCAAAGGACTGTCTAACCTCTAAGCCCTTGTTTTTCTTCCTCAAATACCAAACTTCTCCTCAGGAACTTTATCAGGCCTAAGGCCAGAGAGGACAAACTTAGATAGTCAACCTGTCCAGAAAACTGAGAGGTCAACCGTACTGTTATTTTGTTCCCAAGTTTTGTTGACTGTGGCTGTTAAAATGAGAGGCAAAAATTGAGTGGACCAATTGACTGGACAATAGACCCATTCAACTAACTGCCAACCGGGAGCCACAAGGGTGCAATTTGACATTTTCTGGGACAGGCCATGTGAGCACTTAAGGACATCAGTGCTCCATTAGGAGGAAGGCAGGTGACCTTTTCTTTCCTTGCCTTCTATACTTGGCATTCGCAAGAAAGGAGTGGGGTGGGCAGAGATAAGAAAAGCTCGCTGTCATAAGCAAGAGCCTTTTGCCTCCTTGGGTACAGCCGGGCAAGAAGTATTTTGTGAGAAGCCACATACAAAATAAAAGCTTTTCCTTTTTTGTTGTTTAGACTGCAGCATGTGACTTTCTCTCCCATTCTGCTTATCAAGTCAAAGAAAGTCTATTCAGTAATTCTGCTGGAGATGTGATTTAGGAGGTGAACTCACCTAGCTGAGGTCAGAAGCTCTTTGCAGAGAGTACTGGACCTATTGTCACAGGCTTGGGTTTTAAGCTACTTTCACCAAGCGGTTATGACCAGAGAAAAAGCACTATTTTTTTTTCTCTGAGCCTCAGTTTCCCCCTCCACGGAAGAAATATAAACTACATCATTCCTGAGGTTGGTTTCTTACAGTCTTTCATTAGGATTCTAGGGAGCTGTCCAAATAATGTGTCTTCCCAGGGGCTTTTCGGAATCACCCTCGCCAGAAGAGAGCCTTCCTTCTCTGAGCTCCCATCCTGCTGACTCTATGGACCCTATGGATATACTGCCCTGTTCTTTGTGTGGGATGCAGCTTTGTGGGGCGGAATAAAACCCAGAGAGAGGCAGACCTGCGCCTATATGCTCACCCTGCTGCCTACTACTTGCATGATGGGGATTAAATGATCTAATCTCTGAGCCTCAGTCTTCTCATCTGTAAAATGGAGATGTAGTGGATATTTTCTAAGTGTTTGTTTGTTTGTTTGTTTGTTTTTGTTTTTGTTTTTCCCCTGCCTAACACTTTAAACAGTGCCTTTCCTGTGATTGGGGGAATCCCCCACCTAAGAGTCTTTCTCTCCAAATTCAAAGTACACAGTCATGTTTGTAGCCTTCCTTGCAGCTAGGGCTCAGTTATCCGACCAAACCCTCCCACCAGTGGATATGCCATATCAAGACTTTGACTTGAATGTAAGGGAACGGGATGCCACTAAGAATCCATTTTCTGACAAGGGTGGTGATAGTGACTCAGGTCCCAAGGATCTTGAAGTGTCGGGGATTTGGATGTTCATGTTAGCCATGCAGGCTATAGTGCTGCTCCCAGCCACAGTCCAGGGGCTGTGGTTGACATTGAACCTGACCAAGAATAATCCGAGAGTGACACTGCAGCTCTCTCAGAAATGCTCAGAGCTACTGAATAGCCTTTAATGAATTCCACTGTTGCTCAAACTCACTACAGCAGGGTCTCTGTATACAGCTGGAATTTCTGACTGTTCCATGTGGGTGAACACCTATGGTGTCAAGTTGGTTTGAGGGTTAAATCAAGTCAGTAATGTGCTGACCTTAATACCTGGAACAGAGTGGGTGCTTTAAAATGGTATTGTGTTTTCCTACTTTGCATATTCAATTCAACCTTCTCAAGTAAATGAAGAGCTCCTTGTAGACCATATCTTTGCCATATCAAGGTACCATGCTGACTCCTTAGAGGGCATCAAAGGATCATTCATAATTCTCTTTCCTTAAGGACATTACATCTGAGTAAGAGAGACAGTAAAACATGAGCTTATGTGTTAGATTGTCTGTATTCCCCTCCCATATTTTTCAGCACTTAGCTCTCCCATAAATTTTGCAATACAAGGCAATCCTGTATTTGTGTTATATTCTTGGCAAAGTAATATATCAAATCCTATCTTACAGTTTATGTAAATATTAAATGAGTTAATGCAATTAAAACCTTCAGAATAAAGCTTGGTACATAGTAAGCACTCACTAGACATTGGCTCTTAGGAAAGTGAGATCGCTATGTTAATTTGTATTGGTTAAATGATTGCAGCTTGCAGAGCACAAGTTCCCAACAGCCCAAAGCACTGAGACAAGCACTTGTAGAAACACCAGCCAGCTCCCAGTGTCTCAGAAACTTCTGAGAGCTACCACTAATTGAGCATGGACTGACAGCAAAGTGATCCAAGCCCCTTGCACACGCATTATCACATTTACTATTCCCCAGAAACATGGAGCTAACAATGACTATTTCTATTTTGCAAATAAGCAATTGCTTGGTAACTTGATCAAGAGCTCCAAGCTAGAAGGGAAGGCCAGGAGTAGAATCCAGGCTTTCTGACCCTAAATCCATGTTCTTAATCCCTACACTATGACTTTTTGAGTCCTGGATTCTCCTGATCAAGCAATTCTGAATGAAGTTTGACCCCATCAACCCTTCTAAAAACACATTTTGCACTTCTGCAGTGTACAGAAACATGTTCATGCCTATGATTTTGGAAAGTGTAATGGTTTGGAAGTGTCCACTGAGAGGTTGTTCATCCTTAGGCATATCTGTTGAGAAGCAGCATAGGTATAATGCGCTATCTGTCTCTGACAAAGAAGGAATCTTTTTTCAGCATAGGGCACTGCTTTATTTGATTGATTGATTGATTGATTGATTTGAAGGGGGGAAGGGCCAAAAGGAGAGGGAGAGAGAAAATCTTAAGCAGGATGCTCACCCAGCTCCGAGCCCAAAGCAGAGCTCCATCTCATGTCCCTTAGATCATGACGTTAGCTGGAGTCAAGAGTCGATGCTCAACTGACTGAGCCACCCGGCCGCCCCGGGGACACTATTTTAATTGCAGAATGTGCTTTTCCCGAGTCTACGTAGGTCATCATCTGTCTAGGGGCTTATTAGCAGTTGCATTAGGAAAGCATTGCTGACAATTTCCTAGAGGATAGGAACTCACTTTCTCCTCTACCCAAATGGTTTAGCTAAAACTCATTTTGTCATGGATGCAGTTGGATTTGGCCATTTAACCAACTAAAAGCATATTAGAAGCTTGCGAAAAGAATCAATAGAGAAAATGGAGGCATTTATGTAGATTTATTTGTAATTCAAACCTGAACCAGTCGAATCCTTAGTTATTGAGGGCAATTGAATTGAAAAATGTTACCACTCTCAGAATACATGTTAAAGCTAAGGAAAGCCAAATTGTTGGCATATGAACGTTCCTACCTCACAACCCATTTTCCACTTAAAAATTAAATGTACTCTGATTAAATACAGCAGGTTTAGATGTAAGAAACATCTGACACAGGGAATTAAAGAAGAATTAGAACATGAATCAAACGTCCGTATCTGTAAAAAGGGAAATTTATTTTTATCTGTGAAAAATGTGTTTCAGCTGATATATAGCAATAGATGTGTTGTCATAAGTATTATAAGTGTATTTTTAGATTAGTTTTTGGTGTTTTATTTTCCACATGTCAAATAAAATCCCAGCAATTCACTTTCAAACACACTTGGTTGCAATATATACCAACTAATCATAATGCAGTTAAGTCCAGGTTTCACTGGACTCTCAAATGACATTTATTATAATATTGCTCGTTATGGACTCTATTCTTTAAAACATTGATGCTCTCTTTCCCAGCTTTCTCTCTGACTCATTTCCCAGGGATTAATGCTTTAAAATTGAACTATGGAAATTTCATATTTGGGTAAAATTATTTTATGTTTTTTGACAGTCTCATATATTACCTTTTCATGTTTATCTAAGCTTTCCAGAGAGGTCTGGAGGCTTTCACTAGCAGCTGACCACAAACAACAAAATTTCTTCAAAGATGTCTGTTAGAAACCCAAGCAAATTATGCACTCTACTCTATGGTATACTCATGGTTATATTTATTAAAAATATTCCCTTCAGGGGTGCCTGGGTGGCTCAGTCATTAAGCGTCTGCCTTCGGCTCAGGACGTGATCCTGGCGTTGTGGGATCGAGCCCCGCATCAGGCTTCTCTGCTGGGAGCCTGCTTCTTCCTCTCCCACTCCCCCTGCTTGTGTCCCCTCTCTCGCTGGCTGTCTCTCTCTCTGTCAAGTAAATAAATAAAATCTTAAAAAAAAAAATTCCCTTCATCCTGTAAAAAACAGCTTGATAAGATTGGCACTGAAGAAAGGTCTACCATGTTTCACCTATGACTTTAAGTGTCACTCAACACAGAACTCCATGAATGGGGAGTCTATTATCTGCCTGGGGCATCATGGCAGTATCCCAAACATAAACCTCGGTGGTAAAGCTTTACTAAATATAATTTGATATCTCCTTAAATGTGCTTTAATCTCAAGAGTACCTTTTTTTCCCCCTCCAAACATTCTGCTTATTTGAACTTCTAGTCACTTAGACTCTGAATAAAGTTTCATTTTTCTCTCTATGGAACAGGATAACAAAGTAAAGATGTTCCTCTTTGATATGTGGGGGAATGTTTGCAGGCATTAGAAAATTGGCCTAATGGGTCTAATTGTTTAAGAGAACAACAGTTCTTCTGGAATATAACTCTTAAAGTAAGAAAACATAGAGATGCACAAAAGATTTTGAATATAAAAATCAGGGCCAGAGGCTAAGAGAATGTTTGAGTAGTACTTGGGGCCAGCCATTCTGAGGTCTTTTAATTTAGGACCAGGTTCTTGTATCAGAAACCAGTGGGAGGAGGACTGCCCTAAAAAGCAAATATAAAGCATAACAACCACATGAAGTAAACAGACACAGAGCACCTGGGTGGGTCAGTTTGTTAAGTGTCCAACTCTTGATTTCAGCTCAGGTCATGATCTCAGGGTCATGAAACTGAGCCCTGCATCTGGCTCCACGCTCAGTGGGGAGTCTGCTTGAGATTCTCTCTCTCTGTCCCTCCCCCAGCTGTCTCTCTCTAAAAAATAAATAATCTTCCAAAAATAAAAGTAAACAGAACCAAACAAAAAACTTCCAAGACTGTGGCCAAATTTGGTAGCATATGTCCCTTTCTATTTAACGAAAACTTCTTTTTTTTTTTTTTAAAGATTTTATTTATTTATTTGACAGAGATAGAGACAGCCAGTGAGAGAGGGAACACAAGCAGGGGGAGTGAGGAAGAAGCAGGCTCATAGCAGAGGAGCCTGATGTGGGGCTTGATCCCATAACGCCAGGATCACGCCCTGAGCTGAAGGCAGACGCTTAACCGCTGTGCCACCCAGGCGCCCCCAAAAACTTACTTCTAACATCTATTTTGCCAAAAAGCCTACCGGTGTAGAATTTCATAACACTATTGAAGTGCTTTAAGTATCTACCTTTGGAGTTTTAATTCTTGATTCATTGGCCATAGCATTCAAAGCTATAGATACAGGTTGACTTACATACTTACATCAATTCTTTATAAAGAAGAATTTTTAAATAAATTTGCTTGTGCGCAATGTCGCTGGTGCTACTGGCAGAGTGGAAGTGGTTTAGCTGTGTTTTATGAGTATCAGCGAGCTCTAATAACAGTCATAGATCAAAAGGAGAGTGTGCAAATAGAAAGAAACTGTCAGGTGTTTCCTGGTACCTGAGAAGATTTTATTTGCAAGCCCATGTGAGGTATATCAGATAACTCCCCAAAACACTTTCAAGTCAGGTTAGAAAGAGGGGGCATAGAGATGGGGGCAGTGAGGGCAAAGGCAGACATGCTGTTTGATGATTCTTCTCTTGACCCTATTTTGTTTTCTCTAGATTAATGTGACCTTGAAATATAATATTTACAAATATATAATTCCTAATAATGCTGGGTATATAATGGGAACTTAATAAATACTGTTATTCCTAATCTATCAGAGGTTGTTGAGTTTCTTCTGAGAATATGGGAAATTAAGCCTCCATCTACTTAAGAATAACAAGCCTGCCTTTGGATATAAGAGAAAAATCTAGATGGTTTCTGTAAAGCCGTCCTTCATTTGCATGGCCATTTCCATAGCCCGCCTGGTCTAGTAGTGGAGAGAGACCCAGAATACCTGTGCTTAAGAGTCTTTTCCAGGAATGGACACCTCTCTCTGGTGTGCCTGAAGCTGAGAGTCCATCATAGCCATCAAGCTGCAAAAGGGAATGGAGAAAGCTAAGTGCTATTCATGGAGAGCTAAGGACAGACACTCTCGGTTTCCTGCCACCATCTCTAAGCATCTCTTTGTGCACATTGCCCCCAGAGAAGGATTCCCAGTCAATCCCATAGCATCACCAAACATGGCTGGTATAAAGGCAATGATTAAAAGTAAATGGGGGGGGGTGATTGCTCTACTACATGAAACTAACCCTTCCATCCTCCCTTCCTTCCTCTCTCCCTTCCTCTCTCCCTCCTTCTTTTCTTTTCTTTTCTCTTTTCTTTTCTTTTCCTTTCTCTTCTCTTCTCTCTTTTCTTTCTCCCTTCCTTCCTTCATTCCTTCTTTCCTTCCTTCCTTCCTCCCTCCCTTCCTCCCTCCTTCTTTTCTATTTCCTTTTCTTTTCCTTTCTCTTTTCTTCTCTTCTTTTCTTTCCTTCCTTCCTTCCTTCCTTCCTTCCTTCCTTCCTTCCTTCCTTCCTTCCCCCTTCCTCCCTCCCTCTTTTCTTTGCTTTTCTTTTCTTTCTCTCTTCCTTCCTCCCTCCCTCCATTTCTCTCTCTCTCCCTCCTTCTTCCTTCCTTCCTTCCTTCCTTCCTTCCTTCCTTCCTTCCTTCCTTCCTTCCTCTTTTCTTTCTAAAACAAAAATAATACTCTTTTGATCAAGCACATGGACAAATGAATCCCTTTAGGAATGCCTATTATGTTAAAAACAATCTTTGCTACCTGGAAGACAAGGTGGCTTAAAAGCAGTCCAAATTTATAATGGTAATAGCTACAGAGTTGTAAGACATTAATTTTCTGAGGACATTGCCGTGACTTATCAGAGTACCAGCGGTCTTCCCCAGGACCATGAATCACTGCATAATTTCTATTCAAGTACTTTCTGTTCACAAAAGAACATAAGTGAATGCAGGCATCAGTAAGAACTGGGAATGGCAGTTCATCATCTTTGTCACCCTCATTGTTCATCTTAAAGAAATATTTAGAAGCGGGAGGTGAGCAGGACTTGCATTTTGCATTCTGTACTCTTGGGTGTAACTATAATTTTTATTAAGCATAAGCATGTAATGCATTTATAATTTTATAAATATGCTTCAAATAAAAGTGACTATTGATGACCAGTGACCAACTTGATCTTTAAGGAGCAGTAATGCTTTGAATGTCAGTGTTGAAGACAATATTAGCAAAGAAGCCTTTAGCATATAATCTGTTTATGCCCACATAATAAAAAAATGAATTTTTAGCACTTGTAAGTGGAGAGACCCTAGTAATTCCATGCCAACGTGATCTCAAATGGCTAAGTGATAGGAAGCAGAGTTAAATGCATTCATAAGATTTTTGGAGTCAGGAAAAATCCTAAGTGATAGTTCTTTTTCTTTTGTATTTTTACATTTTTAACTTATGATATATAAACATAAAATAAGCTGCACATCTTAAAATGTTTAATATGATAAGTTTAGATCTATATATATAGCTCCATTAAATAATTCCAACCAAAACTGTGAACTGTGTATCATCTACCATCAGTTTGTTTTCTGTATTTATAGGTCAGATTCAGCTTTTTGTTTGTTTATTCATTTGTACGTTTTCTAGATCCCACATATAAGTGAAATCATATGGTATTTGTCTTTCTCTGTCTGATTTCAGTGAGCACGATTCCCTGTAGGTCCATTCTTCCATTGTGCATCCTTTTATCTGCTTTCTTACATTTGACGTAATTATTTTGAGATATCTTCTGTGTATCTGTAGGTCATTCCTTTCTAATGCTGAGTAGTATTCCACCATATAATATACAACAGTTTATCCATTCACTTCTTGTTGGATATTTGGGCTGTTCCATTTTGGTGCTATTTGAACAATGTTGTTATGAATATTTATGTGCAAGCCTTTGTATGCCTATATATTTTTTCTTTTTTTGGGAAAATCCCTAGGAGGGAGATGGATGGGTGATATGATAGGTATATATGTTTAGCTTTTTAAGAAACAGCTAAACTGTTTTCCAAAGAAGTTGTACCATTTTACATTCCAGTAGCAGCTTTTGAGGATTCTGGTTGCTCTGCCTCCTTACCAACACATAGTATCTTCGAATTTTAATTTTAGCCAGTTTGCTAAGAATGTAATTGTATCTCATTAAGGTGTGAATTTGCATTCTCCTAATTACTAGTGATATTGAGCATCTTACATATGTTTATATAGCAACCTGTACATCTTTGCTGAAGTGTTTGCTCAGAGCTTTTGGCCATTCTTTAAGCTGGTTATTTATTTTCTTCCTATTGAGTTTTGAGAGTTCTTTACAATTCTGGGTACAAGCTGTTGCCCCCACCCCATAGAAGTATTTTCTTTTGTCATTGTCATTCATAGACCAGACATTTTAAATTTGATGAAGTCCAACTTAATAATATTTTTTTCCTTAGTGGATTATGCTTTTGTTATATCTACAAAATCTTTGCCTAATCTAAGATCACTAAGATTTTTTCCCCTCTTCTAGAAGATTTATGATTTTAGATTTTAAATTTAGATTTTAAATTTATTTATTTATTTTTATTTTAATTTTTTAAATTATATTATGTTAGTCACCATACAGTACATCCCTGGTTTCTGATGTAAAGTTCAATGATTCATTAGTTGCGTATAACACCCAGTCCACCATGCAATACATGCCCTCCTTACTACCCAACACCAGTCTATCCCATTCCCCCACCCCTCTCCCCTCTGAAGCCCTCAGTTTGTTTCTCATAGTCCATAGTCTCTCATGCTTCATTCCCCCTTCTGATTACCCCCCCCTTTCTTTATCCCTTTCTTCCCCTACCGATCTTCCTAGATTTAAATTTAAATTTTAAAATTAAAATTGACACATTTTGAGGTAATTTTTGAAAATGGTGTGAGATAAGGATTGAAAGTAATTATTTTTTTTATGGATATCCAGTTGCTTTAGTACCAGTTGTCAAAAAGACTATTCTCAGTTGGTTTGCCTGCACTGTTATTAAAAATCAAATTTCCATTTACTAAGAGACCTTTTTCAATTCTATCAATCTATTTTACTATTGTTACACCCGTACCACACTGTATTGATAATTATAGAAGTCTTGAAACTGGTAGTGTTATTTCTTCAACTTTTTAAACAAATTTCCTTGGCTATTCTAGATTCTTTGAATTTCCTTATGAATTTAGAATCAGCTTGTTGCTTTGTATCAAAAAAAAGTCTTCTGTGAATTTGATTTGGATTGTGTTGAATCTATAAGTCATCTTGGGAAAAATTGATAATATCATTATGTCTTCAATTTTTTATGCTATTATAAATAATTTTATTTTAATTTCTGATTGTTCAACATCAGTATAAGGAAATTCTATTACACTAAGTTTAGTTATTCTCTCTATTAGATTTGTATGCATATTTTATTAGAATTAGCTTTCTTTCACTTTATTTTCAAATAAAAACAATTTTACTTATTTTCAGTCTTGACATCTTCCTTCCTCCCTCCCTTCCTTCCTCTCCCCTCCCCTCCCCTCCCTTCCATTTCCTCTCCTCTCCTCTCCTCTCCTCTCCTCTCCTCTCCTCTCCTCTCCTTCTCTTTTTTCCTGATTGCATTGGCTAGAACCTGCACTATAATGTTGAATAGGAGAGGTGAGACCAGATATCCATCTCTTATTTCTGATGTTAGGGGAAAACATTCATTCTCTTACCATAAGTTAGCTACAAGTTCTTCAGGAATACTTTTGATTGCCTAAGGATGTTTCCTTTTATTCTTGGTTTGCTGAAACTTTTCATTGGGAAAAAGATGTTGGAGTTTTATCAAATGGTCTTTTAGCATCTATAGAGATGATCACTTTTTTAGTTTATTGATTTGATAAATTACAGAGAGTGATTTTAATGTTAAACCACTCTGCAATCCTGAGATAAGCCCTACTTGATCACAGTGTATTCTCACTTTAATATATCATTGAACTTGATTTGCTAACATTTGGTTTAGATTTTTTCTCTGTTCACTGGAGATATTGGTCTGTAGCTTTCTTTCACTGTAATGTCTTTGCCTGGCTTGGGTATTGGGCTAATGCTGACATCACAGAAGGTACAGAAAAGTCTTTTTTCTTCAGCTTTCTTGAAGAGCTTGCTTAGAATTTCTATGATTTCCTCTTTATATGTGTGGAAGAATCACCAGTGAAACTGTATGGGCCTAGAGTATTCTATAGGAGAAGATTTTTAACTACAAATTTAATCTCTTTAACATATGTAGAGTTACTCAGATTATCTATTATTTTTAAAAATTTCGGTTTTGTTGAGGTATAATTATTATATCAAATTGTAAGATATTTAATATGTACATCATGGTGATTTGATATTGATACACATTGTAAAAGGATCCCCCCATCTAATTAACTAACACATCTATCCCCTCATGTATTTATCTTTCTGTGTGTGTAAGAATATTTAAGTTCTATTCTCTTAGAAAATTTATCTTTTTAGTTGAAGTATAATCAACAATGTTACATAGTTTCAGGTGTAAGCAAATTTCAGTTATAATACAGTGCTATCAACCATAGTTACCATATTTTATATTAGATCCTCAGACTTCATTATCTTATGGCTGAAAATTTGTACCCTTTTACCCATTATGTTTTAAAATTTATTTTTTTCTGCAATGTATAATCTATGGTAAAGCCAATTTATTGTATTTTACATCTCAGACATTGTAGTTTTTATCACTAAGAGTTTGATCTAGGTGTCTTTATATCCTTCATGTTTCTACTTAATGTTTTGAACATATAGAATACAGTTATAACAACTATTTAATCTTTTTATCTTTTTCTAACCCTTGTGGTGTTCTGGTTTGATTTTGATGGGATAGTTTTTACTCTCTTTATTGGTTGTATTTTTCTGGTTTCTTGTCTAGAAACTGGTAATCTGATTAGACACTAAATGTTGTGAATTTTGTTATTGTGTGCTGGGATTTTTTTTCCCCTTATTGTAAATACTCCTGAGCTTTGTTCTGGAATTCAGTTAATTTGATTAGAATCAGTTTGTTTCTTTTGGGATTTATTTATTTATTTATTTATTTAGAGAGAGGGAAGTGGGGAAGGGCAGAGGGAGAGAATCTTAAGCAGGCTCCAGCCCCAGCATGAAGCCCAACAGGGGGCTTGACCTCACAACCCTGAGATCATGACCTGAGCTGAAATCAGGAGTCAGATGATTAACTGACTGAGCCACCCAGACAGTCTGGGTTTTGCGTTTAATATTTGCTGGCTAGAATGAAAACACCATTTTGCCTATGGTAATTAATTTTTACTCTTGAGTCAAGATCTTTCTGCATAATCTACCCAGTGCTTTAAGCCCCATGAATTATCTGGTGTCCCAATCTCATAATTGAGAGGATGGTCACTACACCTGGTCCTGTGTGCATTCTGAGTACTGCCTCCTCTAATCTTTTGTAATGGTCCTTTCCCTACCCTTGGGCCATTTCTCACATGCATATGATGATCAGAACTCTGATCAGTGATCAAGGTGAATGCTCTGCATATCTGAGTGTTCTCTCTGTGAAGTTCTCTTTTCTCTTATACTCTGTCCAGTAAATTCTAGCTGCCTCAGTCTCCCCAAACTCAGCAACATCACCTGAGTTCCCACTCCCTACATGACCACCTGAAACTTCTTTCAAGATAGGAAGCTAGGACAATTGTAAGGCTCACTTCATTCCTGGTGGCTCAGAGAAAAACAGGAAAGAAAAGTATACAGTAGAGACCAGGTATAACCCATAACGTATACAGAGACTTTATTAACCCCTGCCCTAAGGTATGGCTTGCATTCACAAGCTCACCTTTTTTTTTTTTTTTAAAGATTTTATTTATTTATTTGACAGAGAAAGACAGCCAGTGAGAGAGGGAACACAAGCAGGGGGAGTGGGAGAGGAAGAAGCAGGCTCATAGCGGAGGAGCCTGATGTGGGGCTTGATCCCATAATGCCGGGATCACGCCCTGAGCCGAAGGCAGACGCTTAACTGCTGTGCCACCCAGGCGCCCCCACAAGCTCACCTTTATGGTCAAACACAGTTGGAGTTCCAGCCATCTTGCTTACATTCCAAGCAGCAGAAAGAAGAAAAGAAGAAAGGGCAAGAAGGACATGCTTTTCAGTTGAGACAGTTCGTTTTAGGAGGTTTCCTGAAGTCATTTTTTTTTTTTTAAAGTGGGCTCCACTTAAAAAAACACCCGACATGGAGCCCACTGCAGTGCTTCAACTCACCACCCCGAGATCAAGACCTGAGCTTAGATCAAGAGTGGGACACTCAACCAACTGAGCCATCCAGGTGCACTGGAAGCTTTTCTGAAGTCTTACACATCACTTATTTTTACAATGCATGGTACTGAACTTTACCACATGGCCAGATCCAGCTACATCAAATCTGAAAACATGGTTTTTTGGCTGAGAGCATTATCACTCCTAATGAAATTGGCACTCTGTTATTAAAAAGACAGATGTTGAATAGGCAAGTATCCATTTCTGTTGCAGGTCTGAAAATGAATCATTCAAGCTCTCTAGGCTGCTGTTCCAACATCAATAAAGTAAGAGTCCTAGCAGTTATGAATAATACAATGCTTATGCAATTAAAGTGAACTGTAAATTGAAGGACTGGTCACAATTCTGAAATGGGTGGAAAGCACAGTGAATAATGGACTGTTCAGCATATATTTTGAGATCTCTTTTCTTTGAATTTCTGTGTTGCTTGTATATAAACTTGCATTCACTCTGACTGTATTCAATTCCCTTAAGGGCAGGGCCATGTCTTATTTATCTTGTTATCTCTAGTGCTCTTCAACTGTGATAGAGGTAAAATTGACATTTGGATTTTTGTTTTAAAGTAAATATATGGAGTCACATTATTTTACTTTAAAATCTATACCATAAGGAGGAGTGCACTTCTTCACTAATTAATGATTACCGAAAGCATGCTGCAAGCCAGGGAACGTAGTGGGTGATGCTAGTCAATAAGACAGATGGAAATCCCCATTCTCAAGGAACTTATATCCCAGTACAATGAAAGAAAAAATAGATATATAAATAATAAAAATATATATCATGTTCAATGACAAATGTTATCATAAAACTAAAGTAGAATAAACTAGTGCTGGATAAGGAATTTTGTGTGTTGAGGGAATGGGGATTAACTGTTTTAAAGAGCTGGTCAAGGAAGGTTTCAAGAATAAGGTGTGCTATGAGAAAAAAAAGAAGGAAGGAAGGAAGGAAGGAAGGAAGGAAGGAAGGAAGGAAGAAGAAAGAGAAAGAGAAAAGAAAGAAAGAAAGAAAGAAAGAAAGAAAGAAAGAAAGAAAGAAAGAAAGAAAAAGAAAGAAAAAGAAAATTAAGAATGCCAGATGGATAGCTGGAGAAAGAATACTCAAGACAGGGAGGATTTCCAATGCAAGATACATGGTGGCTTGTTCAAGTAATAACAAGGAAACTGCTGGCATGATTAGACCAAAAGAAGTGAGGGAGAATAGGGGTGCCTGGGTGGCTTAGTTGGTTATGCATCCAACTCTTGATTTTGGCTCAGGTCATGATCTCAGGGTTGTGAGACCAAGCCCCACTTTGGGCTCTGTGTGGAGCAAGGAGTCTGCTTGAGATTCTCTCTTTCCTGCTCCCTCTGCCCCTCCTCCCTGTGTTCTCTCTCCCTCTCTCTCTCTCTCTCTGAAATAAATAAATCTTTAAAAAAAAAAGAAGTGAGGGAGAATAAAGTGAAAAATTAGCACTTGATGTGAAATCTTGTAAGCTATTATTATGATTTTGACTTCTACCCTGAGTCTCAAGGGAAACTATTGGCAGATTTTGCACAGAAAAACAATATGATCTGGCTGACCTTTCAGAAAGATCACTCTGATCGCTATGGTGAGAATATATAGAAAGTGTGCTGGGCTAAAGCAGGGAGATTAGTTTGGAATTAATGCAATAATCTGAAGAGAAAACATGATGTCTGGGACAAGGTGGTAGAGGTGCAGTTGGAAAGAAGTATCAGGTTGTAGATACATTTTGAAGGTAAAGATAACAGACTTTGCTGATGGATTGAACATGGGGAGTGAGAAAAGAGAGGGGGTGGTTAAGGATGTTTCTGAGACTTGTAGCCTGAGCAGCTGGAAAGATAGAGTTTTCCTTTACTGAAAGGATAGAGAATGGGTAATTCTATCAAAGAAATTCATTTGGAGGGGTAAAAAACTCAGCAGAACACACTGAGTTTGAGATTCCTATACTAGGCCCATGTGTAGAGGTAACAGGTAAGACTGGCTTTCAGTAGAGAGTTGCAAGATGGAGAGACAGGATTTAGATGTGTCAATGTATAGATAACATGTTCAGCATCCAGGAAGTCATGTGAAGAAAGTATTTCAAGGAGGAGGGAGTGATCAGTTACAGGGAAAACTGCCAGCTGATCAAGTTAGACAGTAACTGAGAACTGATTATTGGATTAGCTACACAGAGGTCAGCTTTGATCTCAACAATGGAAATTTTAGTAATGTGTAAGGGGAAAAACTTGATTAGAGTAAGTTGAAGGAATAATGTGTTCATATCACAGATAATTGGGTAATCTCTTTAGTATATAGAGAGCTCAAAGAAATTGAGAAGAAAAGGACCAGCAACCTACAGAAAAATAGGCAAAGACTTTGTTAAAAAGGCTTTGTTTATAAAACCTGTTAACAGAGAAAGCAATAACAATAGTCTTTAACCATACAGAAAAAATGTTCAATGGCATTCATAATTATAGAAATGCAAACTCCAACCACACTTAAATCTGATTGTTTTGTGGCTCTATCAGTACAACCTATGACAATACACTCAGTTGGCAAGGTTTCAGGAAAATAACAGTTTCCTATGTTGTCAGCTGGAGTAGAAAATGGAACAACTCCTAACAAAACTTGGCCATAAATTACAGATGCATTTACCCTTTGAGCGAACAGTCTACTACTAGAAAATTATTCTGCACAGACACTTGCATAAATATGAAATGCCACATGTAGTTTTGTATGTATGACAGTAACAAGCAAGTGTCCATCAAGAGAGGAATGGGGGAATAAATGATGACATGCAGCCATTAAAAAGATAAAATGGAATGAAAGAGCTCTTTAAACATTGACAGTGGAAAAATCCTCAGGTCTGAGTAAAAACAAATAAAATGCAGAACAGACTGTATAGTGTACTGACTTCTGCAAAAGAAAGGACCAGAAAATTAGAAACTAACAGAATGGCTCATATATGGATAGGAAGGGGCAGGTGCAGAAGCAAGATTTCTTTGTTTATAGTTCTTCAGATTGTTTGAGTCATGGCATTATTTCTTTTGAAAACTGAGAGGATGGAAGGAGAGAAGTTAGTGAGAAGGAATATAGGCACATTACTTAGGGTGATTTGCTGTAATAGGGAGTAAAGAAATGAGGCAGTAAGCTTGGAGGGCATGTAGGGTGGAAAGGTTCCTAGATTTTATTTTTATATCGATTTTAAAGATAGAGAACTCACAGTAGCGTATAGACTGATGACACCAATCCAGCAGAGAAAGGAACGCTGGGGATATAGAAGAGAAAGGAGTACCGGAAGTGACATCCCTGAGCAGGAAGAACTCCTCAGAGCCCATGGCAAGGGGGTGGGTGGGCTTAGAGAGGAGCCCACAGCCTTCATCTGCAGGAAGGGAAGGAAAGGCTATCATACAAGCACAGGGGGACTGCTATGGACTGAATTGTGTCTCCACCCCCAAAATTCATATGCTGAGGCCTGTGCCCCAATCTGATGGGATTTGGAGGTGGAGCCTTTGGGAGATAAATTGGTTTAGAAGAGGGCATGAGGATGGGGCCCTGGCAATGGAATTGGTATCTTTAGAAGAAGAGACATGAGAGAACTTGCTCTCTTTCTCTCTCCATTATGTGTGGACACAGCTAGTCGGCAGCTATCTGCAAGCCAGGAACCTTGGAACCAGACAGTGCTGGCATCCTGATCTTGGACTTGCCAGCCTCCAGAACTGTGAAAAATAAATTTCTGTTGTTAAAGTGAGGCAATCTATGTTATTTTGTTGTGGCAGCCTGAGTAGACAGAGACAGAGAGCCAAGAGCCAGGTATGGTTGTGGGAGCCTGTAAAAGTCATTAGTTATTGTTTTAATTTTAATAGAATATTCATGGTTCTTTCATACAAACTGAATTACTTAGAGTTTGATCAATACTGTCATTGTCTCTATGATTCATTTAAAGTCAACCTCTTATGACAAGCTACATTTAAATCTTTAAGGAAGAAAATTTTCTTGCAATCGTTCTAACAAAGATACTTTCTTTTAACACACACATCACTAATCTTAAGTTTAGAGTCTATATAGTCCTTGCAATTATTGAAAAGAGACTTTTTAATATTATGGGAAGGCTCTTTGTCCTTCTTAGGAAGTAGATATTTAGATAGAAACATAACTCTATGATGACAAGATACAGAATGAGTAGAAAGATGTAACTTAAATGTTATGGTAACAGGGATATAAATTTTATATTCATTAGCTTCTGTGTCTATTAACAAGAAGTAATGGCTAGCTTGGGGCTTGTCTTTTCAAAGCACCCAAGTGAACAGATTGCCTTTATTTCAAGCTCCTTCATTAACTGCTTATTAAGACTGATAGTCTCTGATTTGAGGTCTACTATTCTACCAGGGCAGAATTACCGAATATGGGGCTTATAAATTCCCAATTTGATTCAATTGAGCTCTCAACAATTTTCTTATTGAATGAGTAAACACACACACACACACAATTTTATACTCGCAAATTGCCTCGGAATAATAACCAGTTGAATGATATTGTTATTTCTTGATCCATTTATAATTAATTCCCTCCCCAATGCATACATTCACATACACATGATCACCCAGCTATACTGGACACTTCTCCAAGACAGGGGTAATGGCTTTTACTAAGGTCTCAGCACCTGGTCCAAGTTCCCAGGATGGGACCAGGCTAATTGACATAGTCAGGGGAGCCCTTCCAGAAAATCGGACTCAAGGGTGGTTTTGCAAGTGACCCTACATAGATGCTTCCCTGACTGGCCTCCCAGTCTCACTCTTGCCTCCCTCCATGCTTGTTTCCACCATGTATTATGAGCACAAATGGAGTCAGGTGCTACTCTGCTTAACACCGCCATCATCCTTAAGTCAATCCCAAGCTTCCCCAAGTTCTGTATACCCTAAGCATCAGCTGGAGCTCCCAGTCCCTGGAATTTCAAGGATTGGCTCCAACTCCTGCACATTGTCTCATGAACAGCCTCACACTCTCTCCCACATTTCTGCAGTTTCCAGCTTCACCTCTCACTCCTACACCCTCTTTCCATTGAATTACTGTTTTATTCTATGTATTGATTCTAACGGGTCTGTTCATCTCTGCCCTGGTATCACAATAGATGTGGAACTTGGACTCTTCCTTTGATTTCAACAAATACAAGACAAAATAGTAAAAATCTTACATGTCTTTTGTCTTCCTGGTAGACAATACTGAATGTTTTGAGGAAAGGTGATAGAGGGCATTTTCAACACAGTGAAAGAAATAAATTACCTGTTTTATCACTTCTTTGCCCCCACTCATATTTCTATCCCTGCTCTTTTATCTCCCCACTCCTCATTTTCTCATGTCCTCAAACCATAAAAGCCTGTTTATTTCCCATGCAGATCGATTAGCTTTCTCTATTCTTGACTTTGCTGCTTGCTACCAGCCTTCCTCAGAGTCTTGCTTCTTAGCCCAAAGTTGGGTATAGCCGTAACCAAAACTAGTTTCTATCCCAACAAAGACTTTAGAGACAACCACTAATAACTTTTTTTCACCTCACCATTCTAAAAATTCTCTCCACAACTAACTTTATGTCAGCAATGTCCTCTGTCAAAACTTCACATCTTTGTTCTTGCCAAACTCAACTTCTTCAGATTTGCAGGTGGTATAGGGCCCTCTCATTTCTGGCCTTTTGAAGATATTACTACCTCTGCTTGGAAACTCCTTCACTTGAACCCTTCTCTGTTCACTTAGGTCATTCCTCCTCATCTTTTAGGTCTCAACTTAGAATTCATTTCCCAGGCTCCTCAACAGTAGGGCAGAGGCTCCAAAGACATAGTTCTGGAATATTCAGATCGTTTTCAGATATATGACCGTTCCAATTACTCACATGAAATCCTCAGACCATTTTTCTTTTCTTTGAAGACAGGGAAGTTTCCATATCTAATCCCTACTTCCTAAGACAAACTTTGCACTTCAGAATATTTCTAAAATGCATAAATGCATGAAGGAAGAAAGACACTGAAATTTAGGATTTTGCCAAATTGTTTAGTCTAGGACTATAAAACCCTTTCTAATTCACTGCCAATGTCTTTGATCAAACTAGATAGTTCTTTTTGTATAATCTTCTTAGCCTTTTACTGCATTTAGAATTTCAAAAACATTTCAAATGTAGGGACCAAGACATAATCAATTATTATTTTAGTTTGCACACTTATGCGATTCTTCTTAAGAAAAGTGTTTGGTTCAAATAAAGCTACTGGAAAGATATTTTTAAGCTGACAATTCATCTTCTAATGCAGTATATTCAAAACCAATTTAATTCACACATTCTTCTACTGTATCCAAATTTGACATGTTAGAAGCAGTACAATTTTCCATTCTGCAAAGTTTGAGTGTTCATCAAAACAAATAGATCATTCATATTGCCACTCAGAGATAAATAAAATAATTTAGCAAATTGAATTGCAATGTCTTTCTCAGTAGGGATATATCGTCTGTTATTTGTTGTGATTTGTCACTTCTCTTGGCTTAATGTTTCCTTTAGCGGCTTTTTTTTTTTTTCTTCTGGAGTATCACATTTTGAATTTGGTCCAGTTCTCTTTCAGGAACAATACTTTTTTAACTGAAAAAAAGGAAAAAAAAATGATTAATACATCTTGACAGAAGTTTGCCATTTATATTTAATTATGTTAAAATTAGTAAAATAATTAGCATTCGATGAAAGTATTATATGGTGGAATGGTGTAAGCATACTTCGATATTAGACAAAACAAATCATCAAATACATTAAATGTCATCAAATACATTAAAGTTATGCAGGAAGGTGAAAAGTGTGACATTAATTTAGTCAACAAATTTGGTTTTGGTAGTGTCAATATTCCATATTTCTAGATTATTAACTCCATTACTCACCATTCTGTCCAAGATCTTCACAATTGTTGACTCAGGCATACTCTGTTTTTACTCTCTGAGGGTTGTTATTTTGGAATAGATTTTTCTTTTATAATAAACAGTGTTTAGGAGCACATGCTTTCTTAGCCTAATGGCTTTCAATACAATATAACAAATGTAAACATTGTCATGGATTTAAGCCATTGAGCAAAAGCATTACATCAAAAGTTAAGTCATTAACCAAGTTTCCCAAATTTTCATATTATGAAAAGATTAATTGAGTAATACTTAGTCTATGATTTGGAAGAAGAAGTTGCTACTGATTTATATGGGTATAAAATTACTTAAAATGTCACAAGTCATAGAAATATTACTGATTTTACCTATCATCTTCCTTTAATGGACTAACGTATAACCTAAAAGAAAAAAACCCATAAATCCATTTTTGAAACAAATGAGAAATAAGTACATCTTTTTAAAACTTTGATAATAAAGTAAGATAAATTCTGTGCTAGAAGCTAAGCAACTTTGAGGGAGTTTATAACAGTAGGCTTACCAGTATAATAACATTCGATTAATATATCAATCAGGGGCCAAGTCAGAAAGATATGGAATACACACCCTCGGTAATTTGAGAAGAGTTTAATAAAGGTGCTATTTGCAAAGCATATAGAGAAACCATAAGAAATACTACACTCTCTCAAGCTAGTAACAGCATAGCCAACTGGGCAATCCTGAAGCCCGAAGAAATAAAGGAAGAGCAGCTGGTGGAACCTAGCAGGTGTTGAGGGCGAAGGGGTGGATGCACAGAGGGCAAGAGTTGGAAGTGACCTTTGGTCAAGGAGTGAACCTACCTGCAGCCAGGACTCTGGGAAGCAGCTTAAACATTCCATCTCCCACTTCTGCTCCCTCTCAACTTGAGCCAGGGCACCCTAAGGGCTGAACCCAACCAGAAGCTAGAGTGTTTGGGAGCCTTTAAGGCTCCTGGTCTACTGCCTGAGACAAGAGCAGGGAGTGTAGAAGGATACAAGGAGGGGCAAATAGAGATGCACTACCAAGTAGCTGTGGGAAACAATGGAATGTGTGTTGACAGAGCAAATGAACAAAAAATATGTATTTACAACAACTTTCATTGCACTTAATACTAATCATATCCTAGTTTGTTTTGAATATAAAAATAGTTTTATGTTCTGCTGTGTTTTAAAAACTCATCATATTAGTTTCTGGAAGGAAGAACTTTCTTTTCACTGACAATATTGTCTTTTTTTTTCGTTATTTCTCAGAGACTTGCCATGTGTAAACACATACCTCTGATAACAAACTTGCCAAGGGCTCTATCTACGGGTGGTTATTTGAGGACTGTGAGACTGTGACCTAAAGTGACAGGAAGATTTATTCTTATCGTTTTGGAAGTACAGAGGACCCTCTAACGTGCATTTCATATGGGATGGGTGTCTGTGGTGGGAATGTAAACATCATGCCGGTGACTGATCTTCCCTGTCTGGATGACAGATCTGGGTTCTTCATATCAGTGTCCCGTTTTTAAGGAATTTTCTCTTTCCCAGTATCTGAAATTATTATTTAAATGATGGGCTTTAGAAAGTCAGTGTATAACTGGGAATGACAGAATTTACACTTTAAAATTGATTGCATATACCTAATTGAACGGTATAAAGATATAAGCAATAAATCGCAAATGATACGTAGACCTACTCACAGTGTAGCCCTGATGTGTATGCCCAAGCTCTTCTAGCTAAGGGTTCAGTGAAATCTTGAGTTGGATGTGGCTGTCGGAAACATCTCTTTTCTGGTCCTGTCGGACTCCTCTTATACTTGAGATTTCTTTCCTCATCTCCTCTGAGTACCGGGTCATTTTCTGGGTTGTGATGATTTTCATCAAGCTCATTGCCTTACTTGAATCAAAGCCAATGTAGTTACTTCAAAGACAGAAAAGAAGTTTCAGTTTCAGACTTGAATCAAAGCTCTTTCTACCTGCATTTTTTATGGCGTCTGCATTCTTTACTGTGCCGAGCCCGTGCTCAGGAAATGTTGGAGGACTGTTGTCCTTGTGAGCGTTAGCTGAGCTTGGAGACATAGGATCAAGTTACTTCTTGAGTTAGAGCAGTGGTTTTCAAACTTCATACATGGGCCAGCTGCATCCATTTCACCTGTGAGACTTTTTTAAAAGCACAGATCCCCTAAAGTTTTATTCAGGAGACTAAGCTGCCATTTAGGGCTCCATGTATTTAAAATCTCCTAGGTTTGTAACTTCCCCCATCTCCATGAAGCTCCAGATTACTTTTGGCACCTCGCATTGTATAACTTATTGCCTTTACTAAGAATGCAGAAAGAATTAACAGTGAGCTCTAAAGAAACATAAGTTTTAGGGCCTTATTTTCATGGCCCCATGAATGTTCAGAGTTGCTGGAAGTTTAGAGTGGGGAGGGGGACAAGTTATGGTCAGGAATCATTTCTATATAAACATCTGTGGTGAATTGCCATAAGAGATCTCAAAAAGAAGGGGCATGAAATTTTATGATTTTGTTAGTTTGTTATGATTTTTTATCTCATTCTGAAGGACTATCTAATTGTTTTATTCTTAATATGTTACCCCCTCCCCAAATGGCCCTCCAAATGGTAGAAATGCCAGGCACCCAAAACTGGACCTGGCTCTTTTTGAGCTTCTATTAGTGTAAGAAAAAATGAGGATGATTGGAAGCGGAGACAGAAATAAGGAGTGGCTGCAAAGGAAGTGGCGTATGCCGAATGCACAGCCTTTGCTAACCAATTGGGTATCGGGAGAGAGCGAAATGGAAGGATAAAGTGCTTCTGAGTTGTGAAGCTTGAGTGATTAGGAAGATGTTGGCATCAAGAATGGTCTGAGGGAAATGGCGGAAGGGGTGTTGAATACGATGAAAGGAGATGAGCTCCATTTGGCATTAGAAAACTATATGACAGAATGGAAATGAAGGTACCCTCAAATTTCAGTTTGATAAAGGCTCAGCTCCAAGACTCCAAAATTGTGTGTTCTCCAATAAATGTTGTGATATGTCTGAATCTTGGTTTCCTGAGCAGAAATGGGGACTCCTCTTGCCAGACTTGGGGGTCTAGTCTGAAGATATGAGATCCATAAATATTTGTCCCTGCCATATAACATTTGGAAACCCCTGAATGGATCGCTGTTCAATGAAACATTTCTAAATTAGGACTCTTATTCAGACATAAAATGAATACATGTTAAATATTTCATTTAACTCATTAATTAATAAGGGAACCAGTAGGATGTTACAACTGGATCAAAAGAGAATTTAATGTATCAGCCATGTACAGGCAGATAAGAAATTCTGAAATGAATTTACAAATAGATGCAAAATAGCTTATTCCTTGGAGTAGAGGGAGATTGTATTTCTGATGGACAAAATTCACTTGCATGTCTGTGGACAAAAATCATTTATATTATCAATTATCTATGACTTACAGAATGTACAATAATTCAAGGAAAATGAAAGGCCCAGGTACTCCATAAAATAAAAAGCCTGAGGGTTGACACCCAGTATATTGGTTTTCTGTTTCTGTGTACAAATTATCACAAACTCAATGGCTTAAAATACCCATTTATTAGCTCATAGTTCTATCAATCAGAAGGCCAGTATGGCTTACCCGGCTTCTTTGCTTAGGGTTTCACAAGAGTTCCCCAGGGCCGGACTCTTATTTGGAAGCTCTAAGGACGTCTTTCCTTCCAAGCTCATTCAATCACTGGCAGAATTCAATTCCATGTGGCTGTAGGACTGAGGTCCCATTTCCTTCCTTATTGTTGGCCCAGGGATGCTCTCTCTCCTGGATCCACTCGTATTTCTTCTCATGTGATCCTCCCCATCTTCACACCTACAATGGCTTTTTGAATCCTTCTACTGCTCTGAATCTATCTGCCTCCATTTTCTGGAACCCACTGGAGAAAGATCTCTGCTTTTAAGGGCTTGTGATTAGATTAGGCCCATGTAGATAATTTCCATATTTTAAGGTCAATGGGTTTAGGACTTCAATTACAACTGCAAAATATCTTCATAGCAATTCCTCTATTAGTGTTGATTACATAAGCAGGAAACCAGAATCTTGGGAGAATGATCTCTAGGATTCTACCCACCATCCAGTAATCTTTTTGGTCCATTTCAATGTCCTGCACAATTTCTTTTTCTTACAGAGCAGCATAAAGACACTGTTCTATGTGGTTTAAATTTTAGGATCCAGTCTTTCATGTTTTAGGTAGATATGAACTAAGCATAGTAAGAACATACAAATGCTTCCCTCTTATCCGTGGTTTCAGTCTATTTATAACATCAGTTTTCAATGCCCAAACCTTATAGGTCATCCAAATATTCACAGTGTAATCCCTTAATCCTCAAATTATTACACGGCATTAAGGTTATTATCATTCTCTAATAGCTGTGACATTTCTCAGGAGTGCATGCATCTCATCTGTGTCAGTAGCATTTGTTCGGAAAGCAAAGCATGACAAAAGAAAGGGATGCTCCTGAGAAAGCGAGGCTAGGCAATGGACAAGAAGAGAGCCCGGTGCCTCTGACCTCAAATCTTTACTGCTTACCTGCAGCTAACACATCCAGGAGTCAGCAGGGCCCTAGGAACATTGGTTGGAAATTACATTTCTGAGGCAGCAAGTCAGAGATGATTAGAAATCATCCTCCTTATTGAATCTCCAAAATGGGGTTGCTAAAGCCAAGGAACCACCATAAGCCAAGAATATGGAAGTTTTAGAATTTCCAAGTGTAACTAACCCCTCCCATTTTGCAATGCACGTCGCTAATTATTCCTAACGCTAGCCAATTTATCACCCTTCTCTTGACTTTCATGTGATCCAATCTTCTTCACCTTTAAGACCAAACTATTCCCTGAGAAAATAATATAGAAACTTATTTAGTCTCCAGCAGGCTTTTCTCCTATCAAAACATGTTTCTAATACCTACCAGCTCTTGTCAGCTTTCATTTTTTTCCTGTTGTTCTCTGGTCCTGAAGCCCTCTACACAGACCTATATAATACTCCATTTTATCCCATTTATTCCATTTATATCTAATACCCTAAAATAAGATTTTCATGTCAAATCAACTCAGACTCATTTGAATCAATTATTTTCCATTTAAATACATGCACAAAATAACATCTGCATTTCAGTAAAAGATAGGACATGCTTTTCTTAAAATGTCATTACTTGATTAATCTATGGTAAATATATATTCAAACATTTAGCCAACACAGTAAACTGCACAAATCCCTACACAAACACAAGGAGTTGATATCCTACAATGAAGAGACAAAAATTCTCTGTTTATACTTTTGTTCAAGTTATAGCTGATATTTTTTTCAACAATGAAAAAAATTATTATGTAAATACTACCATTCAAAGGACATCAATAGCTAGTTATTGAGTATCTATGATAAGAATAATTACTATACTTCTTTCTATGGGAAAAGGGATAAAATACAGATTCCCCCTCCCTAAGGCATGAACAGTAAAGTTTACACAGAAGCCACGCTTGTTTAAAATGATCAATAACCGTACGCAGTTCTTAAACAAAAGAGAAAAAATGGTTATTCCAAACAATACATGCTGGTGGGGGCAGAGATGGAGGCAGGTTCAGAGGGAAGAACAACCTTCATGGAGAAACTGGGCTTAGAAGACTTCACAAGTGATACACAGAGAGTGGGGGGACTTTTCAAACATTGAGTTAATGGATTCTTGCAGAGGGAAGGAGGACCAAGGACTATGTTAACTTGGCTGGAATAGACAACAGGAAGCCAGGAAATGGACTGGAAAGGGGGTTGTAAGTCAGACCACAGAAGGTGTGTTATTCCTTGGGCTGCCATAACCATATACCACAAACCGAGTAGCTCAGACAACAGAAATTTCTCATGTCACAGTTCTGGAAGCTAGAAGTCTAAAATCAAGGTGTTGGCAGGGTTGGTCCCTTCTAAGGGCTGTGAAGGAGAATCAATTCCATGCCTCTGTCCTAGGTTCTGGTGGTTTGTTGGAAATCTTTTGCATTCTTCACCTTGCTTATAGGCATATCACCCTGATCTCTGCTTCGTGTTCACATGGCATTCTCCTAGTGTGTGCCTGTTTTTGTCCAAATTTCCCATTTTTATAAGGACGGATTCTATTAGGAGCCCAACGTACTCCAGGATGGCCTCATTTTAGATAATGACATTTATAATGATCTTATTTCCACATAAGGCCACATTTTGAGGTACTAGGAGCCAGGGCTTCAACATATAATTTTAGGTGGACACGATTCATCCCCAAACAGAGAGCACTTGAAAGCTGCCTTCAGTTTGGTCTTGATTTGTCAGGCACTAAGAGACTATTCAAGATTTACTTCTTGCCAAATTTAAATGTTAAATTAAATTTACTTATGGTTAAGAACTTACTGTCGAATTGGTTTCTAGAGCAGTGGGGTGCACTGAAGAAGAGAGGAACCTATCCCTATGAAGTTAGAAATTAAAATGCAGGCAGAGGTGGTGCATCGTGTTGCTATTATATGATTCCTACAGGTATATTAATTAATCAGTACTCTAACCGCAGAGGAAAAAGAATGTAGCTATGAGGTTTCAATGAATTTTAAGCACTTCCTGAGTACTTAAACTGTATCAAAATTGTTCTAAGAACTTTACATGGACTATCTAATTTAACCTCTCTCAATATCCCAATGGTATGTATATATATTCTTATGATTTTACTTTTAGGTGGAGAGGCTGTGATTAAAAGGGAAAGCACTTGCATAACTGGCAAAACATGGATGCCAACTCGAGTAGTCTGACGTGGTAAAGCAACTAGCTATAAATAAGAAATTATTTTTGGAAGGGTCATGCTTTAAGTTAAAAACTCACTGAGTTTTACACTCTACTCTGATATTGTTAATTTAAAAACAGTGTTTTAGGGCTCCTGGGTGGCTCAGTCAGTTAAGTGTCTGCCTTTGGCTCAGGTCATGATCTCAGGGTCCTGGGATCCTGGGATCCAGTCTCGCATTGCATTCTGGGCAGAGCAGGGAGTCTGCTTCTCTCTCTGCTCCTCCTCCTGCTGTTCTCTCAATCTCTCTCTCTCCCTCTCTCTCTCTTCAATAAATAAATAAAATCTTAAAAAATAAAAAAATAAAAATAGTGTTTTAAATTTCTGGTAATTGAGTAAAAGTGGCCTTGCATGAGACCCTTATTCTGTGACTTTCACTTGATGAAGTTCCAGAAGACGTAGAGCCCAGTGTGAGCAAGCACTGGGCCCTGGAGGGAGACAACTGCTCAATAGATGTGGCTTTGAGTACATTAGTCAACCTTTCTACACTTATGTTTTCTTCACTCTAGAAATTGTGTCATAGGCTGGGGTCCCCGAGATGCGGCCCCTGAGAGATGTTCAGTGTGCAGAATATTGACGATGGGATGCTCTTGAGATCTATGGGAGGAAGGGAAGAGAGAGAGAGCATATGCAGAGGAAGATGTTGAGCTGTGATGTTGTCTCAGTGGAAGCTCCAGCCGATCCCATGGGGAGTGCTGACACTAGACTGACTTCAGAGTTGTCCCAGGTGGGGCAACATGGAAAGCTAATATGTCATTGCATATGGTCACCCTGGGAAAGGCGTGAACATGGGCAGGGTGGCTGTCTACACCTGAGGCCATCCCTGAAAGAACTCGCCGCAGAGCATGGTCTGCTGACAGCTCTACCAACAGCTGGCCAAAAAGTCCTTCATCAAAGGGGCAGCTAGGCAGAGCATCCTCATTCCTAGTTTTTCTAATGACAAGTGTTACCTGGTAGGTGCTCAAAAAATTGTTGCTTTTCTTCTCATTTTACAGAAAGTTCTTCTAACTGGTACAGTAAAACTGAAAGTATTGGTTACTTTTGTTTACTTTTCTTTTACACTATTTTTCTTTTCTTTTTCTTCTCTTCAAAGCACAAACGAAATATCTGAAACAAATAATGAGTTTGTTATGGGATGAATTGTGTCCTCTCCTCAAAATTTGTAAGTTGAAGCACTAACCCCCAGACACTCAGAATGTGATTGCATCTGGGGATAGGAGCATTAAAGTAGTGATTCAGTTCAAATGAGGCTCTTAGGGTGGGCCCTCATTCAATTTGACTAATATTCTTTTTTTAAAATATTTTATTTATTTATTAGAGAGAAAGAGAGAGAGCGAGCACACATGAGCAGGGGGAGGGGCAGAGAGAGAGGGAGAAGCAGGCTCCCAGCTGAGCAGGGAACCCAATGTGGGGCTGGATCCCAGGACCCTGAGATCATGACCTGAGCTGAAGCCAGATGTGTAACTGACTGAGCCACCCAGGTGCCCCCAGTTTGACTAATATTCTTATAAGAAGAAGATACTTGGGCACACGAGGACACCAAGGACGTGCACGCACAGAGGGAAGAGCATGTGAAGGTGTGGCAAGAAGGTGGCCATCTGCAAGGCAAAGAGAGAGCCCTCAGCCGAAGTGAAACTTGCTGACACCTTGATCCTGAACTTCCAGCCTCTAGATGTGATAAAATAAATTTCTAGGGTTTGAGTCACTCAGTCTGTGATATTTCCTCATGGCAACCTAGCAAACTAATACAGAGTTCATGCCAGCTCTTGATGCAGTTTTCAGTTTCCTAATTCTCGTTCTAGGGACAATCCTTAAAAAAATCAAAATTGTGGTGTGACATGGGGTACTTTATTTGAAGTAAAATAAAAAAGAAACGCAGAATGCAAACCCAAGTCAGAAAAACACCTAGCTAGGGGCGCCTGGGTGGCACAGCGGTTAAGCGTCTGCCTTCGGCTCAGGGCGTGATCCTGGCGTTCTGGGATCGAGCCCCACATCAGGCTCCTCCGCTGGGAGTCTGCTTCTTCCTCTCCCACTCCCCCTGCTTGTGTTCCCTCTCTCGCTGGCTGTCTCTCTCTGTCGAATAAATAAATTAAAAAAAAAAATAAAAATAAAAATAAATAAATAAAATAAAATAAAACACCTAGCTAGTGTTGGAATGGAAGAATTATATGAATTTCATATGGCTGCTGTAGTAAATTACCACACCTTAGTGGCTTCGAATAATATGACTTTATTATCTCAGAGTTCTAGAGGTCAGAAGTTGAAAATGAATTTCACCAAGTTAATATCAATGTGTTGGCAGGGCTGCATCCTTTCCAGAGGCTATAGCAGAGAATTTGGCTTTTTGCCTTTTTCATCTTCTTGAGGCTGCCTACATTCCTTGACTCATGGACCCTTCCATCTTCAAAATCAGCAGTGGAAGGTCAAGTCTTGCTCACACTGCACTACTGTGACACCCACTTCCCTGTCTTCCTTATGACCCTTGTGAATTCACTGGGCCCACCCAGATAATCCAAGATAATCTCCTCATTGCAACATTCTTAATCAACGTGCAGTCCCTTTTGCCATAGGAGGTAACATAAGCATAGATCCTGGGAATTAGGACTTGCACATCTCTAGATGGCCATTATTCTGTCTGCCCCAGGAATGTGAGAAAAGTGTGAGAGAACAAAAGGAAGTGCTTTACCTCCACCCAGGTTGGTGCTGGGAAAGTTTCCAGAATTTGAGAGTTTAGGATTAGTAAATAATTCCCAGGGGGACTAAAAATGAGGATAGACTCTCTAGACAGAAAGACCATGGCATGAAAAAGCATATCTGTGTTTGGAGAAATACAGAACTATACATGTTATCATTCAGAGCAAGCAATAAGTACAATAAAAAAATAAAATGGGACAATCAGACAGAAATTAGGGCATTTGGGGGTGTCTGGGTGGCTCAGTCATTAAGCGTCTGCCTTCGGCTCAGGTCATGATCCCAGGGTCCTGGGATCCAGCCCCACGGCAGGCTCCCTGCTCAGCAGGAGGTCTGTTTCTGCCTCTCCCACTCCCCCTGCTTGTGTTCCCTTTCTCACTGTCTCTCGCTCTCTGTCAAATAAATAAATAAAATCTTAAAAAAAAAATTAGGGCATTTGAACTGTGTTTCAAGGAAGTAACAATATTTAAACAATTTGAGTGAGATCTGTAGGAAGCAGGGTTGAGAGGAAATTGGAAATAAAAAAGGAATTCCACGTGGCAGAAACAGCACCAGCAAAGTCGTGGAGATGGTAATGACTGAGCATTCATTTTTACTCTGTCCTTGGGAATACAAGGAACATACTGAGGAATATCGTCATCAAAGTTTCTGTTAGGCTCAAAGGAGGCTTCAAGATTCTAAAAGAAGGTAGGTTAAAGGGGAAAACACTCATTTTAGAAAGATACATTTTTCATCAGACGTCATTTCTAAACATGCACATCTTAGCATCCAAAGTGTTCTGTTACTATGAAAAGTTCTCCTATCACTAATTTTTCCACTGCCTTTTCCATTACTGTGTCAAAAATCTAACCATAAATAGCCTTTCTTTAGAGATTTTATTTATTTATTTGAGAGAAAGATAGCACAAGCAGGGCAGAGAGGAAGAAACAGGCTCCCTGCTTAAGCCTGATACGGGGCTTAATCCCAGGACCCTGGGACCATGACCTGAGCCGAAGGCAGACGCATAACTGACTGAGCCACCCAGGTGCCCCAACCATAAATATCATGTGTCAAGTTCTTATATGCCAGCATAGTAGTAAGGGCTGCATTAAGAATCGTTACACCCATTGAACAGATGAAGAAAAGAGGCTCTGACAAGTTAAAGCATTGAAGCCACACAGAGACAGATCTAAGACATTCTTCTGAAAACAATACTCCAGTAAGATTACAAGAAGTGAAAATAGGTTTGTCCATTTATAAAATTGCAGAATCAAAAGACACCTGCTTTTTCTTCTCCCCCTAAAGATCTAGTATCTTCAAATTTTAAAGTAATGCATAAAAAAGAAATGAAAAAAAGAAGCAGTGGAGGAGGGGGAAAAGAAACAATCCCTTCTGCTCTCCTGATTAGAAAAGTTTGAAGAATCATCCATTGCCAGTTGGGAGTTGCCCCTTGCAGGGATTTAAGTGCCTTGGTTGGTTACCATCTCTGGGAATGCCACACACTGCTGTCCTCTTTTGCTGAAAGAGTCACTTTTTCTCCAGGAAGATGCAGTGATTTGCTCTGTGATGGGCAGTTCTAGTGTACCAGTGAGAAGTTAGGTACCAGATTGTGAAGGGACTCTAAAGCCTTCCTGCCCTTGGAAACTAACCATGAGAGTTGATCTCTTACCATCTCCAACTCTGATCCTTAGTGTTGAAATATTTCACCAAGATGGAGGAACAGAAAAAGGAGACATTAACTCACTGTATTAATTCAGTAGGGGCAATTAAAGGGATGGCACACAGAGCTCAGTTCTGAGAAGGGGCTAGAAGTTCATAGAGAGCAGGCCAAGGAAGAAGTATGGACAGAACACAGACATAGCAAAGGTTGTATCATATCAACAGTATGAAGGTAGCAAAATTCTTGTTGGAGGACAAAGGGAGTCATAAACAGAAAAATTTCTCAAGGAGAAGAGACAGTGGCCACTGAAGACACATTTTGCCAAATTATTAGTTTGTCTTGAACCAATCCTTATCCCTGAGTAGTATCAGGACTCAGTGGTCTGACTCCACGCTATTTTCTCTACAAAATTTATCTTCTGGGACCCTCCAACATCAGTACTGAACTTGATGAGTTGGCTTGTATTGGAAGATGACTCCCAGCATGTCTCGTGGATATTTAGGTCTCTGAACTTTATGCTAAAAGAACTGTAATCAAAGTAGGCTTTTGAGATGTTTTCTAAGAGAGGAATGGACTGGAGGAAGGGAACCATCTAGAACATTCTGGTTAGAACGGATCTCTAGCAATTGGATAGTGTCCTCAAGATTCAGCACACTGTAACTTCTAGCTTACAAACCCAGTGGCCACCAAATCCTTATTTACTGAACTAATAAACCTAGAACAACAGTCAAATCACATTTCAGTGCGGTAATATTTAAAAAGAAGAATGTATTACTGGGTCTGTGTACTTTGCTGCTTTCATTGTTCCTTCTAAGAATTATTCTTTGCTAATTTTCCCAAAAGATTACTAGCTTCCTTCAGTGGTTGTTTGTTCTTCAGGCAAGTCATTAGGTGGGGAACAGAAGGTCAGAAAATAAAGCACTTTGCACCATAGGCCATTAAACAGTGGTAAATAAAATTAAAACACAGAGATATGTTGGAACCTTAGGGCAAGGCAAGTATCGGGAAACATTTTCGTGGCTCAGAAAATTTAAGGCATTACTTTAAATTACTGAGTTAGTGTCAAAGCTGAAGCTGTGCTCTAAAAACAGCTTTCTCCAGGTATCTACAGAGTATATTTTAAACCTGTGATAAAATAGCTTTGCTTTGGGAAATGTAATAAATTCTGTTACTTAGACTGGATTATATTAACCATAACAGTTAAGATTTACTGACCATTTACTTTGGGCCAAGGACTGGTAAGCACATAATATGGGATATTTCAATTAATATTTATAATAACAAAATGAGGGGGTATTATTATTTCCCCCATTTGACAAAAGATGAAAGTAGAGCTCAAAGATATTCAGTAAACACCCTGACGTAATGTGGCTAATAAGTGGCCAAACCCTGACTCAAACCTTTTGTATTAGACTTTGTGGCCCATGTTTGTCCTCACTGGGCAGTTCTTGGAGAGCTCTTAGTATGCAAATATTCTGGATAATCAAAAACCATCACTGACACACTTTTAAGAGTAAGTTTTCAATAGAATAAATTGTACATATATACGTGTGTGTGTGCGTACATATATACACATATATAATTACATATATACGTTATATGTATATAATACATGTGTATATGTAATTCAACTTAACCATCCTTTAAGCATTCAGAAAACATTTTAGGATTTTGCAATGTATCAAGGTGATCATCCCCACTAGAACTTGTTGATTTTCCTGTAAAAATGCAAACATGATGGCCGATAGAAAGTTTTGCACTAAACAGGCGTAACTGAAATGTATGATACAGCCCGAATGCTCTGTGAATTAAAGGTTTACCAAAATGGGGATTAATTAGTGAAGTTAGCCAGGCACAGAAGGACAGATACAGGACAATTCCACTCATATGAGGTATCTAAAATAGTCAAACACCTAGAAAGAATAAAATGGTGGTTACCAGGGCCTGGGAGGAGGGGAAGTGGAGAGCTGCTGTTCAAGGGACATGACCTTCCAGTTGCACAGATGACTAAGTACTGGAGTTCTGCTGTAATACTGTGCCTATAGCTAACAGTACTGCATTGTGCACCTAAACGTTTGGCAAAAGGGTAGACCTCTTGACCCACCACCACAACAACAACAAAAAAGATGGTGATTAATAGTGTGTCTTTGCTTAGTGGTCCCACAGATCCTCACTGAAATCAGTCTCTCTGCATGAGAATATGTATCGAAGTCTATAAAGTCATCCCAGCAACTGCAATTGCTGAGCACGAGCCCGTATCATTTTGAAAGCATCATATCTTCTCTCTTTGACCCATTCCACGTCTCTGCTAATCTTATGTGAAAAGAATAATGCTTTTGACCAGCAGAGAGCAGCAATGATATACTTTATAAGAGCAAGTCTGGTGAACCAGACCATCTTTTCTCAAATGTCCGCTTTGTGAGATCCACACAGACTCTGTTTTGCGTGATCCCAGTCTTTGAGTGGTGCATGGTTAAAGGATCCCTGAGATTCCCTGAACTCAGTGGATGAGGCCGTTCTGCTGGCCTGGGCCCCTGTCCCATGTTACAGTCCTACTGGTTCCATGGGTGGCATTGACCCCTGCTGGCCGGGTTGCCTCCTGGTGCTGCCAGCAGGGCCCGGATGTCTGGGTCACAGTGCCACTTCATCCTGGTGGCATCTGTCCTCATTACTCAGTTGCATTCAAGGCTGGAGGTTGTGGTGCTTCGTGGAGTTTGTATGGTGTTCTATGTCGACGCACAATATGGTCTTCTTGCATAAAAGGCTGTTAAGGATCTTTGAGGATAGTGGAAGGGATCATGTTGGTAGAGGAGTGGACAGGGACATAAACTTGGGGGATGTGTATTTTCAGAAAACAGGAATAAAGGAAAGGAAATGGAATAGGAATCTAGAAAAAAACAAAAACAAAATGAAGACTCTGGGAGTAGAAGCTCGGAGAAGAGATTTCAACAAGATGTTTGATTTCTAAATCCCCTTGGTGATGGTGAAAGTAAATTAGCAAAGTTATTGACTCTGGGGATAGATAGGTTTGGGGGACCTCAGAACAAATTTGGCCTCATCTTGAGGACTCAAGCTAGAGTACATGGGGTCAGAGGGAAGTGGTTAAGAAAGAATCCTACAGAAGAAAATTGATGTCAAAGCAACTTGGGGAAGAGGAAGACTCTGTTTTCCTCCAGTGCAGGAGGGAAGTAGAAAGCCATGAATAATGATACAGAGAGACTTGGAGGTGAAAAGGAAATTGGAAATTAATTACTTCAATCTGCTCCATAAAACAAAAGGCCTTGGCTTCTGGAGTGTGTGTGTTTGTTTCTTTGAGGGTTGCTGGCTTGAGAGCAGAAAACAGAAAATGAAATATAACTCAATAAGAAGGATGCTGAAAAGTCTCGTGAGTTTAGCTGAGATCATGTAACACCTGATTGTTACAGAACCAGAAGAAGTTGTAGTCATATCATCTTACTTATCTGAGACTGTAGGTATTCAGAAGGTAATAGGTGGTAAAATTTATTGAGTGGCATTAAGGAGGATGGTAGAAGATGAAGGAGTTGATGAATATAGGGAAAGGACGGTTGACTCCCCTAATCTTGGATTCTAGGCAAAACAGAAGACAAGAAAAGGTGGTCCATGAAGATGGACTGGGGAATAGGAGTTTGAGAAAATGGGAGCCCTATAGGACTCCAGAGGAATACGGGATGCAGAAGAGCTAAAGATAACTGTTCTCATTTTCCAGGTGGCTCACTGATCTGTCTTGAGCATTTTTAGTTCTTGGCACATAGGGGGCACATGGTTTAGTGGGTTAAGCGTCTGCCTTCGGCTCAGGTCGTGATCCCAGGCTCCTGGAATTGAGCTCTGCGTCTGGCTCCTGCTCAGCGGGGAGCCTGCTTCTCCCTCTTTCTCCCCCTCCACCCTGCTTGTGCTCTCACTCTATCTCAGATAAATAAATACAAAAATCTTTAGTTCTTGGCACATAGAAGATAATCAATACATATCTGCTAAATAAATTAATAATTATTGTTAAACCCAGGCCATTTAAAAAATAAAGCATTGAAGTTGTACAAACCAGGAAATAAGCACCTTTTTTTATAAATAGGACAAATCTAGAGACATTTAAAAGGGGAATATTATAACTACATGTTCCTCTGCCCCTCTCTGCAGCCACCACCCAAGGAGAGAAGTATTAGCATTGCGTCATAATTACCAATGAAGCAATTAATGAATTCCCTTCTGTTAAAAAAGGACTTTTGGTGACATTTTCAAAAAACCTTCTTGCTCTGACATCCTGTCAATTCCACGTGCCGCACAGCTGCAAACCCACGCAGAGGCTTTGGCCCTTCGCTTGCACCGGCCCATGGAATCCGAGCTCACATCTTCAGACGCACAGATGTCCAGAAATCTAAGGCTGGAAGATTCCTTGGGAGCAGCAAGACCATATAATTTACCTACCAAATCAAACCAACTCTGGGAGAGAATGGGGACACTTCTAATAATTAGCCAGATCACTGCTTACAACAGAGTGTCAGTGAATGCAAACCTCTGTTCTACATGCGAAATGAAGGCTCCAAGAGGGTAAGAGGTTTCTCCTAATCCAGTGTCTCCATCCAACAAGTATAAGAATTTTTGGGTAAACAGTAGAAGCTTCCCGTGGTTTGCTGGGAGCTGTGTTCAAAAGCAAGTGGCAAATCCTTTTCTGCCAAATGAGTAAACATCTAACAGTAAGTGGTACAAGAACAAGGTCCGTGGATACAAGCTGTTCTTAGACACTGGGTGAGGTTACTGCTCTCAGCCCTTTTATGCACCTTGATTACATTTTGCATGAAAGGTCTTCACTGCCTGCAAAGCAGCACTGGGACTGAAGCACATGCAACAAAACTGTATTTACATTTTAAATAATGCATTTTGAAGTATTTTCAAACTCAGAGAAAGACTACAAGAATAGCACAAAGAACTTCTATCCTTCACTTCATCCAGAATCCCAACACCTCTCTCTCTCTTTCTCTCTCTCTCTCTTTCTGTCAACTAGTTACTGAATCAGGAAATCAACACTGATCAATACTTCCTCTTCATCCAGTGACCTCATCTGAGGAACCACATCTAGAAGGTAGATTCTTTCAAATGTCAATTTAGCGTTCCTGAGACTTAGATTGAAATTATACTGTATACAAGTATATACTATATTGTTTATAGCGAAGTATATTTTAACTTTTTATTGAAGAATAATATAGAAAAGTACACATATCCTAAGTTTACATCTTGGAGAATTTTTACAAAGCAGACACTTCTGTAACCATGGACCAGTCAAGGACATAAACAGGATCTCATAAGCCCTCCTCATTCTCCTTTTCTGTTACCATACCTTCCCTCTCTGATAACCACTTTCCTAATTTCTGATGGCAGGGGTGACTTCTTTGGGTTTGGTTCTAGATGTAAATGCATAACATACAGTATGAATGATCAAAATGATCTTTACCACCTTCATCCACAATGAGGCATGTGTTTATAGGGTTCTTGCTGCTTCATAGTATCCTGTGTATGACTAGGCCCTAATTATTTTACCCAGTCTACAACCTCCAACCCATATCTCTACCTTCAAGGAATTTATAGTAGCATGGAATCTATTGAGAATGAGGATGGATCGCGGAATGATTTCTTTTTAATAATAAATTTTTATTGTGTTATGTTAGTCACCATACAGGACATCCTTAGTTTTTGATGTAGTGTTCCATGATTCATTGTTTGCGTATAACACCCAGTGCACCATGCAATACGTGCCCTCCTTAATACCTATCACTGGCCTATCCCATTCCCCCACCCCCTCCCCTCTGAAGCCCTCAGTTTGTTTTCCAGAGTCCACAGTCTCTCATGGTTCATTCCCCCTCTGTTTACCCCCCCTTCGTTCTTCCCTTCCTTCTCCTACTGATTTCCCTGCTATTTCTTATGTTCCATAAATGGGTGAAACCATATGATAATTGTCTTTCTCTGCTTGACTTATTTCACTTAGCATAGTCTCCTCCAGTCCCATCCATGTTGCTGCAAATGTTGGGTAATCGTTTTTCCGATGGCTGAGTTATATTCCATTGTATATATGGACCACATCTTCTTAATCCATTCATCTGTTGAAAAGGACATCTCGGTTCCTTCCACAATTTAGCTATTGTGGACAAAGCTGCTACGAACATTGGGGTGCATATGGCCCTCCTCTTCACTACATTTGTATCTTTGGGGTAAATAACCCAGTGATTTTTGAATACAAAAGAGAAGGACCAACATTACCCAATGGAGAAGCTTCTTGAACTGATACCTTTTTAATTCGGAAGAATGGCTAGGATTTGCATAGTGACAAAAGGAAAGAAAAGAATTTCAACTTGAGCAGTGGTTCAAAGGCAGAACAATTAGTGTAGTGATTCTCCCACCTACACGGTAGAATCATCTAGAAAAATCTTAGAAACATGATGTCTGGGCTCCACTTCGGACCAATGAATTAAGACTGTCTGCAGGGGAGGGGCGCCTGGGTGGCGCAGTCGTTAAGCATCTGCCTTAGGCTCAGGGCGTGATCCCGGCGTTCTGGGATCGAGCCCCACATCAGGCTCCTCCGCTATGAGCCTGCTTCTTCCTCTCCCACTCCCCCTGCTTGTGTTCCCTCTCTCGCTGGCTGTCTCTCTCTGTCAAATAAATAAATAAATAAATAATCTTAAAAAAATAAATAAATAAAAATAAAAAAAAAAGACTGTCTGCAGGGGAGACCTAGCTATTTGTAATTTTTACGATCTTGCCAGGTGATTGTAATGTAAAGTCATGATTGAGAGCCTCTGGGTGGTGGATTTAAAACATTGTACATAGCATAGATGGACGGGAATAGTAGTTAAAATCCTGGAATAGAAGGTCCACAAGCAGACTGTCACCCAAGGCTTCCTCCTTGATCGGAAAGTTTGGCCAGGAACAAAAAGTCATGTTGGCTGGTTATGTAATGCAGCTAATACAGTGTGAAGAGTAGGTAGGGGAGTGGTGTTTAAGAATTCTTCTAGCCTGTGATGTTATAAAACATAATTTACATCCACACTGGTTTAATTAGCATTTCTGCTTCAACACCCTTTATATTATCTCGCATTTTTTGACACATTTGTCTCCAGAACATCAACTTATATAAAACAAACATGTTTTAAATAGCAAACTTAGAGAATCTGCCCTCCCCGCAAACATTTTACATTTGTCATGACCGTGGGCCTGTGTCTATACACTGAAGTTGGAAAAATTCCCCTGAGTTAAGAACTTCTGTAAATTTTCTGCTGTTTTCAAAGTCAACAACAGCCAGTTCGCTGCTTCACATGTGGGGATTTGGGATGCCCAGCATGCTGCTGTGGGCGCTTGGGAAGCCAGGGTGAAAATATGGGACAAGCACATATGGGACGTGCATACCTGAATTCCAGCCCCTGCACAAGAAGCCTCGGAGTGTGGAGAAAGACCGCGGTTTCTGTAGTAGGGGGAACTGAAGCCCTATTTACTGAAACCCCGGTTTCATCAATTCCCAGTGGGGTGATCCTGGAGACAGCCATTTAATCCCTCTGGACCAAAATCTTCTCCTCCATAAAATGGGAGGGTGAGGAACAAGTATTTTGTGGAGTGTGAACTGTGTCTCAAGCATTGCATGTGTGCTTTCAGTAAGTACAACCTTATTGAATCCCCCGAGGAATGAATAACTATGAAGTAATTAGTATTAATAGCTCCGTTTTCTGTATCAGGAAAGGGAAGCTTAGAATTTCAGCAACTGACTCCAAAACCTGCTCTTTTACTTACCGCACAGTGTTCACTTCTTAGCACAAAACAGATCGAGAAAGAGCATATTCTCGGTGTCTGGGGAGGCAAGAAGATGGAGAAAACAGCACGGGGTCATAGTGCCTCTTAACTGATCATAATATAAGTAAAAGATGGGCTACACTGGTTTGAGCACACTGCAAGTGAGAATCTTTTCTCCCAGAAAAATGCAGGTAATTATGCCTTCCGTCTTTAAATGAAGTATTTATTGAGCCCCTACTGTATGCCAGGTCATCTTCTAGGCACTGTGTAAGAGAAGGGGCTGTTATAGAAACAGGCACACCTCCACATACGGTACCCTTTCATCTCTTACAGAGGCCAAACATTTCAGGGAATACCACCCTCATCATCGATCCTCGTAGCCCCTGTGTGGCTTGCTAGAGGGAATAAAACTGCTACAAAAGCTCTTTTTTGTTGAGTGGTGTTTACTTAAACTCTTAATAGACAAATAACTCCTATGTCATGTTTTGAAGTGTCACCTGCTTCATAAACAAATACTCATTTGATTTTTGCTTTGACAACGTTTTTTAATCAGGGGGGAAGTGATCTGGAAAGCATGAGCTTTTGTTCTCTTCATCCCGTGCGAGCATCTCTAAACACGGGTTCTTTCCCCTCGACCTTGCCTCTTCATCTCGCTGAAGGCTGCTTATTCCTTCCCGTGTTTTTATGTCGTTCTAGCTTCTCCTTGCAGCTCTTTGTAATACAGATGATTGAACAAGCCAATACAATTTATTCTAATTCCCGAGCTTATTAAATCAAGCACTTGAAGGTCACTGTCAAACCAAAACAGACCAGGGGTTCTTTTAATAAGCGTAGATGGTTATGCAAGGCTAATGTGATAGGAGCCAAAGGAGCGGAGACTTCTGATTTAGGATGTATTCAATATCTGCTTATAAATATAGATGGAGGAGAATAATGAACTTCTTGGCCCCAAAGGCTGGATTGATTTTTATATACCTTTCTAAACTTTGATTGTGCAGGGCAGCACGTGTAACAAAAAGTGATTGATCAAGGAGAGGCTACAGACATGGAAAGGATCTAACTGGGAATAAGGCAGAAGGAGAATGCGCTGTCTAGTAATTCAGGAGCGTGACTGCTCTACAGCGACGTGTTGGAGAGTTTCTGGTATTCAGCATCTTCATTTGTTCATTTCGTTTATTCACCAAAATTCTGTTGAGCACCTACTATGAACTGAGTAATATTCTAAAGTCTGGGGATACCACAATGAATGGGACAGGCAAAGTCAGGCCACCGTGATGTTTATATTTTATTTTCCTTTTTTTCAGATTTTTATTTTAATTGCAGTTAGATAACATCCAGGGTTACAGTAATTTCAGGTGTACAGTATAGTAATTCAACAGTTCCATACATCACCCTGTGCTCATCATGACAAGTGCACACCCCTTAATCCCCATCACCTACGTAACCAACCCCCTACCCCTCTCCCCTCTGGTAACCATCAGATTTATTCTCTATAGTTAAGAGTCTGTTTCTTGCTTTGTCTCTTTCTTATTTTATTCTCTTTACTCATTTCTTTTGTTTCTTAAATTCCACATATGAGTGAAAGCATATGGTATTTGTCTTTCTCTGACTGTTGTTGTGTTGTTGTTTTTGCTTAGTATTATATTCTCTAGCTCAATGCATGTCATTGCAAATGGCAAGATTTCATTCTTTTTTATGGCTGAATAACATTCCATTATATATATATATATATATATATATATACACACACACACCACTTTTTCTTTATCCATTCATCAATTGATCAATACTTGGGCTTCTTCCATATCTTGGCTATTGTAAATAATGCTGCCGTAAACACAGGAGTGCATATATCCCTTTGAGCTAATACCCAGCAGTGGTACAATACTTGGGCTAACTATCCAGAAGTGCAATTACTGGATCACAGGGTAGTTCTATTTTTAACTTTTTGGGGAACTGCCATACTATTTTCCACAGTGACTGCACCAGTTTACATTTCTACCAATAGTGCACCAAGGGTTCCTTTTTCTCCACGTCCTCACCAACACCCGTTGTTTCTTATGTTGTTGATCTTAGCCATTCTGACAGACGTGAGGTGATATCTCATTGTAGTTTTGATTTGCATTTCCCTGATGATAAGTGATGATGAGTATCTTTCCATGTCTCTGTTGGCCACCTGTATGTCTTCTTTGGAGAAATGTCTTTTCATGTCTTCTGCCCATTTTTTAATTGGATTATTTGTTTTTGGGGTGTTGAGTTGTGTAAGTTCTTTATATATTTTGGATACTAATCCTTTATCAGATGCATCATTTGCAAATATCTTCTCCTATTCTGTAGGTTGTCTATCTATTAGAATTGTTGGTTGTTTCCTTTGCTGTGCAGAAGCTTTTTATTTTGATGAACTCCCAGTAGTTTATTTTTGCATTTGTTTTCCTTGCCTCAGAAGACATAGCTAGAAAAAAATGGTGCTATGGCCGATGTCAGAGAAATAACTGTCTGCTTTCTCTTCTAGGATTTTCATGGTTTCGGGTCTCACATTTAGGTCTTTCATCTATTTTGAATTTATTTTTGTGTATGGTATAAAAAAGTGGTCTGATCTAATTCTTTTGTATGTTCTTGTCCAGTTTTCCCAACACCATTTGTTGAAGAGACTGCCCTTTTCCCATTGGATATTCTTTCCTGTGTTGTCCAAGATTAATTGACCATATAATTGTTGGTTTATTTCTGGATTTTCCATTCTGTTCTATCGATATTTGTGTCTATTTTTATATCAGTATCACACTGTTTGATTACGACAGCTTTGTAATATAACTTGAAGTCTAGAATGGTAATGCCTCCAGCTTTGCTTTTCTTTTTCAAGATTGCTTTGACTATTTGAGGTCTTTTGGGGTTCCATACAGATTTTAGGATTGTTTGTTCCAGTTCTATGAAAATTTTGTTGGTATTTTGATAGAGATTGCACTAAATGTGTAGATTGCTTTGGGTAGTATAGACATTTTAACAATATCTGTTCTTCTGATCCATGAGCATGGAATGTCTTTCATTTCTTTGTGTCGTCTTCAGTTTCTTTCATCAGTGTCTTATAGTGTTCAGAGTACAGGTCCTTCACCTCTTTGGTTAGATTTATTGATAGGTATCTTATTATTTATTTTTAGTGCAATTGTAAATGAGATTGTTTCCATAATTTCTCTTTCTGCAGCTTCATTATTGGTGCATAGAAATGCAACATACTTCTCTACATTGATTTTGTATCCTGCAAATTTACTGAATTCATTGACCAGTTCTAGCAGTTTTTTGGTGGAATGTTTAGGGTTTTTATATGTTATAATATCATGTTATCTGCAAATAGTGAAAGTTTTACTTATTTCTGACCAATTTGGATTCCTTTTCCTTTTTATTGTTTGCTGTGGCTAGGACTTACAGTACTATGTTAAATAAAAGTGGTAAGAATGGACATCCCTGTCTTGTTCCTCACCTTAGTGGAATGTAGTTGTTTTGTAGCCTGATCACAGAGACCTTTAGAGTCCAAAAAACACATTCTTTTCTTTTTGCTCAAATTACTTTCAGTAATTTACAGTATTCTAGTGGTTTTCAAAGTGTAGTCTGAGGTCCAACCACCCGGGGAAAAAGATCACCTGGGAACTTGTTGAAAATGCAAATTCTCAGGGCTCTACCCCAGACAAGTTGAATTAAAAACTACAGAAGTGGACCTATAATCTGTTTTAACAAGTCCTCCTGGAGATTCTGATGCATGTTTAAGTCTGAGAACTGCTGCTTTATTCATCTGGCAAAAAGTATGGGCAGGGGGGTTCTCTGGAGCAAAGGTTGGGGCGGGGCAATCATTCAGGACTTCAGAGCCCACCATCTACAGGTGGGGCAGACTTTCCTGGGGACTCCATTTTACGTCCCTCTTTTAGGTACCTTGGATATCCCTAAACTACCTTGCTTCTTTACTTATCTTTCCCAAAGCCTTGCCACTTCTGTTAAGCCTTGGACTTCAATGGCCAATGTCAGTCATCAGGATTTTCCAGGATGTAGGTGAAGGGGCTTGAGATCATGCGGATGAGATCATGCTGGTGAGGGAAAGGACAAATAAATACATATTTATTACTAGTCCGTTGTGGGGCCAATCATCTGTTGTCAATATTAAATCCGCCCACTGTGAAAGTGACATGTTTATAGAACAACCATGGGCTTTTCTTTGCTAACTGTAGCTTTTTCATCTCAGAATGTCATAAGGCTCCCTTCCTTTATCCTACCTCAGTCAGCACCTGGCCCAGGAAGATGGGGAAGAGAGGAAAGCAAAAGAAGGAGAAGAAAAAATCTTCTCCATGCAAATATTAAAGGAATCGACTCAGAACAACTGGGAATGTCACAGCTGGAAAAGATTCTGACCAAAATTGAAACTAAACCACTCATTTTCGGAGGGAAGAAGTGGAGGCTTAAAGAGGTAAAATAACTTCTGAAGATCGTAGGTTAGACCTCAGTTCTTCCAGGGGCTCCTGGGTGGCTCAGTGCATTAAGCACCTGTTGGCTCAGGTCATGATCTCAGGGTCCTGGGATCCAGCCCTCTGTCAGATTCCCTGCTCAGTGAAGAGCCTGCTTCTCCTTCTCCCTCTGCCCCTTCCCTCTACCTGTGCTCTTTCTCTCTCTCAAATAAAATAAAATCTTAAAAAAAAAAAAAAAAAAAAGAACTCAGGTCTTCCAAACATGTTCTTTTTTAGTGATACCAGAAGTTTTCAAAGCAGAATCCCTGAACTCCACTCCATGGGTCTCTGAGGCCCTCACAGAGGTCCATAAAGTAAACATTTTCAGAACAATATTAAGAACTAACTTGCCTTTCTGCTCCCTCCTTCTCTCGCCAACATACCCTGGAGTCTTGCAGAGACAGATGACATGATTTGATACCACAAATTGAATACAGAAGCCAACATGAACATTCAGCTCTCCTGTTAAATCAGACAGAAAACAGATTTGCAAACTTGATGTCACTCTCCTCACTATTTCTTTGCTTTGGAACATATGGTTATTTTTCAAAAAAATATGTGATTTTGCACATATAACAGGTTTATTATTCTTTTAATAATTCATAAACAGTATTTTAAAAACATTAGTTATCAATGTTAATATAGTAAATACTGATTGATAGATAACACCTGCGTAAACAAAAGTTCTTTGTGGCCTTAATAATTTGGAGGATTGTAGAGGCACCTGGTGGCTTAGTCAGTTAAACATCTGACTCTCGATTTCCACTCAGGTCGTGATCTCAGGGTGGTGAGATCGAGCCCCATGTCAGGCTCTGCACTGGGTGTGGAGTCTGCTTAAGAGTCTCTCTCTCCCTCTCCCTCTGCCCTTCCTGCCCTGCTCACATTTTCTGTCTCTCTGTCTCTCTCTAAAATAAGTAAATAAATAAAATAATTTGGAAGATTGTAAAGAGATCTCAAGATCAAAAAGTTTGAGAACTGCTACACTCTACCATGACTTTTAAAAACAAATGGTTAAATCTCCACTCAGAAAAAGATAATTTTGAAATTATAAGCTCTGTGAGGACAGGGACGCTTGGTTTTTTGTTTTTGTTTTTTTGCTTTGAACTGTTCCCCAAGTTCCTAGATTAGTGCTTGGTATATCACAGGCATTCAATAAATATGAATTGAATAAATGAAAGAATATATATTTTGGGGCATCTGGGTGACTCAGTCAGTTGACTGGCTGACTCTTGGTTTCAGCTAAGGTCATGATCTTGGGGTTCTGGGTTCGAGGCCCACATTGGGCTCCATACTCAGTCGAGAGTCTGCTTGAGGATTCTCTCTCTCTCTCTTTTTCCACCCCACCCCTACTCACAGCTCTCTGGCTCTCTCTTTCTCTCTAAAGATAGTGTGAGCAGCAGGAGAGGGAGAAGCAGGGAGCCTGATGCAGGGCTCCATTACAGGACCCTGGGATCGTGACCTGAGCTGAAAACAGATGCCTAATGGACCGAGCCACCGAGGCATCCCCATCATGATGTGATGAGTGCTGGGTGTTACATGTAACTGATAAATTGTTGAACACCACATCTGAGACTAACGATGTACCATATGTTGGCTAATTGAATTTAAATAAAAAAAATAATCAGAAGGGGGAATGAAACATGAGAGACTATGGACTATGAGAAACAAACTGAGGACTACAGAGGGGAGGGGGGTGGGGGAATGGGATAGACCGGTGATGGGTAGTAAGGAGGGCACATATTGCATGGTGCACTGGGTGTTATACGCAACTAATGAATCATCAAGCCTTACATCGGAAACCGGGGATGTACTGTATGGTGACTAACATAATATAATAAAAAATCATTATAAAAAAAAATAATAAAATAAAATAAAATTGCTCATTTAAGTTTAAAATAAATAAATTTTCTTAAAAAAGAATATATATTTTATACAAAAGTCAACAGTAATTGTTTAACCAACAGTTAAAAAATAAAAAATTCGGAGAGGAATTCTTTCAGAGAAACTGCCTGTCTTTTGTCCTGGAGATAGAAACTGGGATCAGTGACAGGAAGCCCTGACCCCTGTTGTCATCTTGAGGTTCCAGAATCAACTTAGAGTAGGAAGTACTCAGACAGTGTGCTGTTTAGCCCCTCTTCACTGTGTCTCCCCTTCTCATCTCCCTTCTCCCTTCTCATCTCCCCTTCCACCTTTCCATCCTCCACATATTTCTTTTTTGGGTACGAGGCTAATCTTCAGATGCAGAGACATGACCTGGAAAATTATAATTTAGGAAATATGGCCCAATTCCATTTCTACTTTGCTCAGAATTATCAGATGACCCTAAATAACTAGGGAGGAAAAAAATCTTGACTTAGACAATTACACATCACCCTGCTTTCCTTAAGCTGTGGTTTTTATCTTGTTTTGCTTTGTTTTGTTTTGCTAAGAAGTAATTCTTGCAAGAGAGATGTTCAGTAAATTTTAACTAAACATTTCAGCCTCCTGGTAACTTGTAAGGATTAATGATTCTTCCCCAAAGTGGAGCTCCACCTGACAGAGGAGATGGTCCTATCTCATCCACAGAGCCTGGTGTGTGCAAGGCACAATCTCTCTCTCTCTCTCTCTGTCTTTTTTTTTTTTTTTTAGTACTTTCCATCTTATCTTCTTGATCAATTGTGTTGAGTCCAAATGTTGGCCATTTTCTTAGTCTGCTTGGGCTGCTATAAAGAGATACCAGCTGGGTGGCTATAAAGAAAAAAAAAATTTCTCACAGTTCTGGAGGCTGGAAACTCAAGATCAGGGTGCCAGCACAGTGAGGTTCTGGTGAGGGCCCACTTCCAGTTTCAGTTTCAGACTACCAGGTCCTGGTTGAAACCTTGCATGGTGGGAAAAGCTAGCTAGTTCTCTCACCTCTTCTTACAAGGGCACTAATCCTATCATGAAGACTTCACCCTGATGACCTAATTATTTCCCAAAAGACCTACATTGGGCATTAGGATCTTAAAATATGAATTGGGAGAGAAGGGTAGGATACATACATTCAGACCATAGAAGTCATCATCTCCATTTTAATACTGAAAAGTCTGAGGCTCAGAGAGGCACCATAGCTCTGAATAAGACATTAAAGTTGGGGTTACAATCCAGACTTTTAGAGTCCTTGTACAGGAACCTTTTATTTTCATAACAATATATGGGAAAGCTCTGGTGATCATATTTCCACCTGCGTAATTAACCTAGGGAAGAGAAAGGTTACGTGTTGGGCAATGTGTTCATTGTTTTACATGAGATACCTCACTTCTTCCTTATATTATCACATTTTAACCAACAGGGAATATGCAATTCAGAGAAGTTAAGTGACTTGTCCAAGGTCACACAGCCTGAATCAGAAGTAGGATTTTAATAAAACATGTACTATGTCTTTGTGAATTCCATTATAATGCCTTCAAAATGAGAAGACAACAGACAGGAATATTACTTTTTCAGGTATAATAAGACAGTGATTTAGGCTAGGGTGCATGATTACCCAGCATCAAATAATGAAATTTTTGTTTGTTTGTTTGTTTTAAGTGTTTTGCACTGATATTTTTTATTATGTTCAGTTAGCCACTGTATAGCACATCATTAGTTTTTGGTGTAGTGTTCAATGATTCATTAGTTACGTATAACACCCAGTACTCATCACAACATGTGCTATCCTTAATAAAAAAACTAAGATAATTTCAAATTTAAGTAATTTAAATTGTCTAATCTAGAATGGCCCACCAGTGAAGAAAATCAGTGTTTATTACACATCAAGAGTAACAACACTGCAATCTCTATGCGAGGAGAAAAGGGGAGAAACTATATCTTTCCCAGTGTTTTTTACCTCTGCCTTTCTATTTCTTCTTCTGAGTGATGGGGCAGGAAAGGAGTGGAACAGAGGGCAGGCAGGTTGTGGGCAAGAGACATCTGGGATTGAATATGGCTTGTAATAGCTTCAGAAATTAGGATTTCTCGGGGCGCCTGGGTGGCACAGCGGTTAAGCGTCTGCCTTCGGCTCAGGGCGTGATCCCGGCATTGTGGGATCGAGCCCCACATCAGGCTCCTCCGCTGGGAGCCTGCTTCTTCCTCTCCCACTCCCCCTGCTTATGTTCCCTCTCTCGCTGGCTGTCTCTGTCTCTGTCGAATAAATAAATAAAAAATCTTTAAAAAAAAAAAAAAGAAATTAGGATTTCTCTTGCCTTTACCAGCCAATTTTCTGAAAAGTGGGGGATAAGAAAGCATTTGTGCCCTTCCAGAATATGCTGTGTATTCATGAGGTTAGTTGTTACTTTTAAATAAACAGTTTCCTTATGTACAAAATTCTCCAGCAGGCTGAATGAACTGAATTGTGTGCCCCCAAAATTCATGTTGAAACCCTAACCCCCCAGAACCTCAGAATATGACGGTGTTTGGAGATCGAGCCTTTAAAGAGGTGATTAAGGTTACATGAGATCACTGGGGTGGGTGGTAATCCATGTAACTGGTGTCCCCATCAATGAGGAGATCAGGACACACACCGAGGGAAGACCACATGAGGACACAGGGAGCAGTCGCCATCTGCAAGCCAGGGAGAGTGGCCTCAGGAGACACCACCCTGCTGGCACCTTGATCCCAGATTTGTAGCCACAATCTAGAACTGTGAGAAGTCGGTTTCTGTTGCTCGAGCCACCCGGCATGCGGGGACTTGCTACGGCAGCCATAGCACACGGATGAATAGGCTCCCCTTCCTCGTAAATGCTTTGGCCTCTACAGTCATCTGCATGTTGTGTCCCTTCAACATTCTTGTGTTGATAACCTAATGCCCAAGGTGATGAGGAGGTAGGGTCCTTGGGACAGGACTAGGTGATGAGGGTAGAGGCCTCACAAATAGGATGAGTGCCTTTACGAAGGAAGCCCAGAGAGCTCCCCAGCCTCTTCCACCACGTGAGGGCACGGTGGGAAGTCGGCTCTCTGCAATCTGGAAGTGCCTTCCCTGGAACCCAGCTTTGCTGGCACCCTGAGCTCAGACTTCGAGCCTCCAGGACTGTGAGGAATAAATTTCTGTGGCTTACCAGCCACCCGTCTGGGGTGTTTTGTTCTAGCAGCCAGAACAGACTAAGACAGCCTAAGTTATTGGAATCTAAGGCTCCAGAGCACAGATTTACCGAGTCTAGACACCGGACAACCGTCCACCACCGTGACCATCGTGGTGCCTCACTCAGAGCAAAGGGACTGGGGATCCTGGAGTGATCCCAGAGATGGTTCCCAATTCATTCCCTCCCCAGAAGCACACCCCACTCAACACCTTCCTGTTCTGCTCCCTGGGGTGTGAGCCTTTTCTCCTCTCTGTTTCTAAACCCCACAAAGCATTGGGTTGTCACTGCTGACACGTTGAATAACACTTAATTAACGAGCACACACAACTCCAGCACCTTTTACTAATTAATTTACCCCAAGTTTAATTTTATTTGCCTCTCAGTTTCTAAATTCTAACTAAACCTGCTAATTACTTTGTGCTAATTCCGTTGCATTCTTCTGGAAAGGAGAAAAAAAAATCTCACAAATATCGGTTTGGGAGATAAAGAGGGACAATGAATTTAGGAAAGACCCAATTACTGTTTAAGAAATGTAGGTTAGTTAGTAGGAAAGGACTTGTGGTTGTGGTTGTTGTTGTTGTTGTTGTTTTAATTAAATGTTTAGTCTAAATAAGAAACTGTTCTTCCTAGTGTTTGGTTATGCCTTTTTTAACCACTCACACATATTTAATAATTGTGGAAATCCAGAAGAACGTCCGCATCTCATGTAGGAAGCTGAGAGTGAGCTGATGTCTGTGGTTGGCATGAGATGTCTGGGGGGTACACCACAGCATCCTCCCACCCACTGCACTGATTCAAGCACGAAAGCGACGGGAGTACAGTCACTGTGCTAACGTCCATATTATCTTCATCTTATGTGCTTATCTCAATAGGACATCTGCACCAGTGTCTCTGGGCCTGAGAGGGAGACTAAAGATCCATGTGTCCGAATCCTCCTCAGCTTTCTTGGCCCACTCAAAATGCTGCCTCTTCCATGAGCCAGGCATTGAAATCTTCCCTTAATCAGATCACACTTCTGAGTAGCCAACTCAGGTTAGCACCTCTGAAGTATTCAACTGGGCCAAAATATCCTAACTGACTTTGATGTCTATCCTGAACTTTCATTCTGTCTGATGTTAAAGAAGACAAAATCATCATTTTTAGGCAAATTCAATCGATGGTGTGATTGTTCTCATTTTAAATGTAAGAGTGATGAAATTCACAATTTCATTCTTCATTTGAGGTTGATGCTAAGGTTTGATGTTCTTACTCAAACGCCGCCGTGCCATTGGCAAGAAGGCAAGTCTTCTTCCTCGGGTTGATCCTTCTGGATGTGATGCAGGTTCTAGTTATCCTTTCAGCCATAGTGCCTGCCACCTCCCCGGACGCATCTTCAAGGGGAGGCAGGGGACGTCAGGGAAACGTATGAGAAAGTCTACTTGGAGAGAGTGGGCTCAAAATCCAACAGAGTCCCCCCCTTTCCTGCTGTACAGAAATAAACGAGGACTATTCAGTGGAAATGAATGGAGGTGATTTATTCTGAGCTTGCTATAGCTGAGGAGTCAGCGCCATCCCCTGTGTTTGGCGAGGACTCAAAAGGCAGACAAAGGAGTGGGCAAGTTTTATCATGAAAACGAGGAAAGCTTCAGGTATGCTCTGGTTGGAGGTGGTTGGCTTGACTGGAGATGGACTTACTGGAAGTGGAGTATCTTCCGTGATTGGTTCCAGAAGCGTATTTCGTTTTCTTTCGTTGGCTCTGAGTTGGAAGCAGGACAATAATTAGGGCAGCTGACCTTTGTCCAAGTCCCGCCTGTTCTAGGTCGATTGCTGCAGACGCTGTGGCTTGTCTGCCTGGATTGGTTGCTACAATGCTGTGGGTCAGAGTTCCATTGTTCTATATGGTCTGGCCATTGTGTTTTCTGTATGCAGTCTCTCAGCTCTACGAGGAACAGGTAGGACTAATCGAGTACGACAGTGGATCTCAAACGTTAACATGATCAGACTGAATCCCACACACTGAGAGACAGGCCCACGGACATGAACGCATAGTCACAAAAAAATGAGAACTTTACAACTCGTCCAGCCCCATTTGTCTACGTGTCCCCTCTCCAAAGTTATTAGTTCCTTGGGAATTTCTCTAAGTCATTGTATACGGTCAGGGTACTAACACCTAGCCAAGACTGGTGCTTGGTAAGCATTTATAGTTTGGTCTGGGCTTTTCTATCAGTATCTTTGGTTTGACTGTGACTAATAGAAAAAAATCTGGCTCCAGAGTAGAAAATAAAGCTCCTGGTGCCTACTTTGAGTGCTAATTTCCTAAAGCCCCGTGGTCCCCCGCTTACGGCAGAGAGGCCACGTGCAGGGACGACACATTAAGGATAATGGGGTGAGGGAATCAGAGAACATAAAACAAAGAAATGGACCAAGGAGCCCATTTGAACAACTTAAGTCAGTTTGATGTGGTCCGTAGCTTCCCCAGCGCGTCCCTGTCCACATGAAAAACTGAGCTAGACCGAGCTGGCCATTTACGGAATCTGCTCACCGCCTCTCTCTGGGAAATAGCATTAACTCTTTGGCAAGTGGTCTGGTCAGGGTAAATCAATTTTGACAAAATTGGTTTCATTATTTTCTCTGAGTGGCCAATTAAATGTTATTGTTATTTTTATTTCAGGGGAACTGTCAGTATGTATTTCTTGCAAAAACTAGACAATGAAGAGATAATGCATTAATGCATTAAATTGTTCATTAACTCATTCATCACCTGATGGTTAAAAACTTCGTTTGTAGAGCAGAGGTTATCAAGCGTGGCTGCATTCATAGAATCACCTGGCGAGATGGGGAAACAGTGCCCATCTCTCCAGGCTGTGCCTTGGATCAATAAATCAGAACCGCTGAGGGTGGAACACAGGATACTTAAATTTGAAACTCCTCAGGCGATTCCAACATTCAACTGAAGTTGAAAGTTGCTGATCCAGATAGAGTGAGATCTCCTGATTTAAATTCCAGCTGTTCTGCCAATTAAGTGAGCAAGTTGCTTAATCTCCCTGACCCTCAGTCTCCTCATCTATAAAATGGTGGAGGGAGTAGGATCTGCCTCAAAGGGCTTTAGAGAGGATTGAGGAAGATAACACATGAAAATGCCAGGATAGGTCCTGACACATGGTAAGTTATATATTCTGTTCTTATTTTAATGCATATTGTAATGATATTATTTCTATAATGAAGCCCAATGGAAATACACAAATAATATAAGGAAATATTTAAATAATCTTAATACTGGGCAGAATTATATTTTATGCAGCGATGAGGACGAAATCATTGTGCTATGAGGAAAAAAAAAAGCAAGTATAAGTGGATTCATGGAAGGCACCATTGAAATAGGAATGGTTTAGTTGGGTCTCCAGTGTTTTCTTCTAATAATTTGATCTAGGAAGATAAAAACATTATCCATTAGTAACTGAGTCGAAAACCTTATTTTAAACCAAAAAGAACTGCTCAGTTTTTGTTGTTGTTATAGTTAACTATTTCATTTTTGTTATTGGTGCAGTGGACATGAATGGGGCACACAAGAAGATATATTTAAATGTTGGGTTCTATTACACTTTTGGAAAATCTCAAGGAGAAAAGGAAAATTGGTTAAGTTCATGATGTACCTAGCTGCCTGGGAAATAGGGCTAAAACACAATGTTGGATAGCCTAAAGGCTGCCACTCCTAGTTCTTTTTTGAGGGAAAACCCTCTCCCCACAGTCCCTGCCAAGGCAATTGTAATTGTCAACAGAAGTTTCTACACAGATAGTCTGGTTCTGTCCATATATTGTCATGCCTAGCCATCCATTTGACCATGATATCTGTGGGCAGCCAATTTATGGCCGGAAAGTGGTCTGCTGGGTGGTCTATTCTGAAAGCTTTGACCCAATAAGATTAATGTATAACAGAGACAATCACATGCCTTTCCTGGGAATGGTAAGCCAGAGATAGGAAGAAGTAAGTACTAGTAGCAAAAATTGAAAGATGAATGGAAGGAACCATGAAGTTGCAGAAGATGGGTGAATGCAGAAGCCATAAAGTATGGGAAAGATACCCCGAGGAAAGCATCATGTTAGTTACTAGAGACAGAAGCTATAGAACTGGAGATAGGAAGTTACAGTCATTTTAAAGGTGTCAGGTCAGCGATTTCTACCTGCCAAAGACAAGATTAAATAGCCTCATGCCTGAAGCTTCCCTTTTCGGTCTATCCAGTTCCAGAATTAGGTCCTTGGTCTGTGAAGTCTAGAGCAGTTCCAGTACAACCTGAAATCTGACTGCCTGAGACTATCTTGTTTATTTTCATATTGCCTCAGCTGCCATTCCTCCTCCCCACATGACAGGAGACAACAAGAATGAGTCTCTGTTCCTTGGATAAATGAATGCATGAATGAATGAATTAGTGAATGAATGAACCTAAGAAAATGAGAACAAAGAAAATCTTTGCTAAATGGAATCCTAAAAGTTTCATGGATTCCAAGGGAGCACCTGCTTTGATCAAAGGTTAACCCAAGGTTTGCAGGACCTGATGTTTAAACAGTTTGGAAGCCCTGTTTAAGAAAAGAGATTTAAATACCTTTATTTGCTGTATATAAATATATAGAATTAGATGGGGCATGAGTATACGGGAAGCCCTAAAGCTTCAACTTCATTAGCTTCAGGATGAATCTGGAATGAAGTGAAGGGAGAAAGAACCAAGAGGAAGGTCAAGTATTCCCAACGTTGTCACTTCCACTGCTTGCCTAGTTGACCTGGTAGAAACTTTAGAAATTCTCGTGATTTATTGTTAGTCATTCTAAATGACTTTATGACTTTGTCAGTGGGATTGGTCCTCCTTCAAAAACTTTGGTTGCATGTGTGCCCTTAAAAAGCTTATATCTGTTGGAGTTATTCTTACGCATCAAGCATTTGTTTATCTTGCTGAACTTCTAATACATCTTATTGCATTTCAATGAAATATGATATTGATTGTAAAATAATTTTGTTTACTCACTGGTGGTAGCCCAGAACATCTTTACTGAGGTTTGCTTTTCTCTTTGGTACCCATTTATTCCCAAGGGCTAAAAATCCAATTTATTATTATTGATCTTTCAGCATAGTGCAGAATTGCGTTGGATTAGATTTTTTTTTTATCTTTGCTAAGTTTAGTTTTATAATTAAACTCCCACTGAAGCTGAATTGTCAGACATTTTAATGGGTATTGGAAAGATACGTGTTTGTGCCCTTTTCTACTATCTCGAAGTGATTTAAGCCAATATGAAATTTCTAGAAAATTCATATAATACTTTATTTTGTTTAAAATGAGTTTCCATTTATTTGCTTACACAACAATATTTTATTTAGTCTTCTGTAAGTTTCATATTCTGTTTGGGGCAGAGGGGTAAAAGGATGAGTTGGAAATCCATAGGCCCTGATTTCAGTGGGTAAGGGTTTATCTTGGGTAAAAGAGGAATGTAATCTACATGGAAATAAACTATTATCTATAGGAGCTTAAGTATGGGTGCTTGTTCTGATTGCTACTGGATTAAACTGTGTGTGGTTGGAGACATGACCTGGAAGGTAATATACAGACAGAATAACAGTGGCACTATGGAAGGAGAAACAGGAAACACCCCGTGGGGGAAGTGTGAAGGAAGCTGATGAAAAGCACATGGAGCCATGGCAGGGACTTTCAAGAAAATGGCCGGGACTCATGTGGAGGACAGGTGAAAATAAAGATGACAATGAAGTCATTGATGTTTCCTAAATGGGAAATCACTTTATTGTGCTGCCAAAGATTTAATAGCTCTGAATTTATAGTCAAAGAGATCTGTGTTTGATTCGTGTCAGCAACTTATTAGCTGTGTCACTGTGGGCAAGTTCCCTAACCTTTGCAAGTTGAGTTTCTTCATCTATAAGTGGTAGTATTGGTTAATAGTTCTATGTTTCATAGTATTGCTACATGTTTTTAATAAAGTAATGAATAATACATATTTAGTATTGGCATGGGGGGACATAGTAAATACACAATGTGTGATAACTTTGGTCATGATTTCAAAGTTAGAGTCAAGTGAAATAAGTCAAGCAGAGAAAGACAATTATCATATGGTCTCACTCACTTATGGAACAAAAGAAGTAGGAAGATCAGTAGGAGAAGAAAGGGAAGAAGAAAGGGGGGGTAAACAGAAGGGGGAATGAACCATGAGAGACTATGGACTCTGGGAAACAAACTGAGGGCTTCAGAGGGGAGGAGAGTGGGGGAATGGGATAGGCTGGTGATGGGTAGTAAGGAGGGCACGTATTGCATGGTGCACTGGGTGTTATACGCAAGTAATGAATCATTGAACTTTACATCAAAAACTGGGGATGTACTGTATGGTGACTAACATAATATAATAAAAAATATTATTATAAAAAAAAGAAAAAAACCCAAAAAACAAAGTCACAAGAAAAAAAACCCAAAAAAACAAATTTAGAGTCTAATGTGGTTAATATTTCAGTGCTAACCATCACCCAAATGGAAAGACAATGAAGATTTTTGTTTTGTTTTTAAAATATATTGAATTTAAGACAATAATGAAGCATGTCATTAGATATTATCAGAAAAACAATGCATACATTTTTAAGTCACTTTATTTTCTTTAGGCCACTAGATAAGCTAGCATAGTCTGTGGTATTATAGATTTGCACACACTCGGCTTAACTATAGGAAATAAACTGAGGGTTGCTGGAGGGGAGGAGGGTGGGAGACAGGGTAACTGCGTGCTGGGCATTAAGGAGGGCACGTGATGTGATGAGCACTGGGTGTTATACGCAACTGACGGATTGTTGAACACTACATCTGAAACTAATGATGTACTGTATGTTGGCTAATTGAATTTAAATTTAAAAAAAAAAGATTTGCACACACAGTGTATATAACACATGAAGGGGAAATGAAGAATTTAAACAATTAGCAGATTAATCCTGGTCCTGATTCGTACTTTTGTTTGCATGCTAGAAAACACTGATGAGTTGTGCTTGTTTATTTAAAATGAGTCATTTGGATAATTGCATTAACTCAGGAAATAGTGGAATCCATGCTGGGAGAGGCAAACGAGGAGCTTTCATGCTGGACACAAGCACCTCTGTATAATTACTTTCTCATATTCTGAAGCTATGAGGATAGTTTCACAGATTATGGAAAGGGATCTGATAAGATTGAATCAGGGAGAGGAAGGAGGCTACAGATGGATACGGACTGTATCAAACTCTCTGGCTTTCCCATTTTCACTTCATCTATGTGACCAGCCAAAGGAAAGGGGAAAAACTTCTGAATTACAGACTTGGATCAAAATGGACTCATTTTGATTTTTTGTTGGAGGAAGGAAATAATTATGAGATATTACCGTTAAATCAAATGTCTCCTATTACTTGGTATGGTTCAGACAATGAGCATGTGTGCGTGTGTGTGTGTGTGTGTGTGTGTGTGTTTAAATGACTTAGTGTATGATTTTATTTCATTTTACACAAATAATCATCAGACACCCAGTAGTCAGGCAGATGACAAGCAGTAGGGAAGATATTCTTTCATGAGGTTACACGTAGAGTTTCTCAGATTTTTAGTGTATCTAGGAACTAATACAGAGTTTGTTAAAAATGCAAATTTGCAGGCCAAGCTCCAGATTTTAACTCAGTAGAACTGGGATAGAGCCTAGGAACCTGAAAATTATTGACCAACCTTGTGACTGTGTTAAGAGATCAAGAGATTATTGTAGAGTTAAGCTTGCCCTTATTTCTGGTTTGAACTGGATAAGTGGATGGTGGGTAAAATAGAGTGAACACCATTAGGAGAATCAAAGTGGAGGCAAGAACAGGGCAAGGTATTTTGGCCTGGCTGAAGAGGTTCTGATTAGAAAAAGCCTCTGGTATCAAAACCAAAAAAAAAAAAAAAAAAGAGGAAGGAAGGAAGAAAGAAACTAAAGGTTACACTCTTGAAATCATCAAAGGTTTCAGAATAGGGGAATAATAATAGAAGAGTAATTTCTAATGGAATGTTGATTCGATTGAATGAGTTGTAAAGCTGGAAAGCCAGTCAGAAGGTTTACAATGTCACTTTGTATATCTGTTTTTGTTCCTTCTTTACTTTGAAAAAAACAAAACACTGATACCGATGTTACCTACTCAAGCATTGAGCATTGGTGAAAATACTCATCTCTTATACATGCTTGAATTCAATCCCAGAATAGTTCCACATGTCCACAATGGGCTGGAGATGTGTAATTGTTTTCAGTGCTGAAAGAAGACAGGTTAAACAATCTCTCCCCAACCAATAGGGCAAATTGTGATTTTAAAATTCCTTAGCTTAGATTAGGTCCCAGGGAGGTCAACTGAAGTGATTCCCCCATCCTCTGAGCTGACTCTATCCTTCCCTTTCCTCTCAAGGAGATAGTCACTCCCTTACATTTCTTTCAGCCTTCTAAAGCGAAAGAGAAAAGTCAAACCATAAACAAGAGGAGAAGAATCATTTTGTTCATTGAAAGTACACAAGGAAATGATATTCCCCAATGTTTGCCTCAGCTGAATTACAGCCCTTTGTGTGAAATCCACCTTGATGAGATTTTCTTTGTCGCTGTTGCTGAAAGAGCCTGTTTCCTGGGAGTCCCATCTAGAGCTAGACTGTGCTCTTGCCACCTGCAGAGTGCCTCATCCCCCCATGTGGTCAGCAAGGCTCCTTCCCCTCCTCCCGCCATTTGCAGCTCCCATGTGCATTATCAGATATTGCCCTGGAATTTGGACTCAGGGGAATCGATATTGCCAAACATGTCAAAAAATCTTATTTTTATGTTTTAAGAATTGATGGCATGTACAGAACAGCATAAAGTATAGAAGACATTCTCCCTGAGAGTTTACAACCTGGGAAAAATTTGCAGGCAAGCGCAATCAGATCTCAAAAATGATAGTGGATCGGCTATTTTGATATCAGCGGGATGAGACTCTTTTTCTTTCATGGCTGTTAGAGAAAAAGGAGAGAAGATACCAATCCCTGTGGGCTAGGTGAGTAAGGAAACAAGCCTCCCTTTTCTGTATTTCTAATCAATTTGAGGCAAATAAACTACAGATTCTATTTAGAAGGCTGGCAGGCTGCCTCAGTTTCTCTAGATGACTGAGAAATAGATAGGCTTAAGGAAGTTCAGTGACATAAGCCATCTGCCCCAGGGCCAGGTAGCTCTGGGTCAAATCTCAGTGACCCAGGAACCATTTACCAGCTGACCGTCAATAATCACAATATTGATAAATTACCTAGAAATGTCTTGATTATACATGAAAACTTCTCCCCTCTCTCTTTCTTCTTCTGTGGCTGTCTATCCTTGTATATTACTGTCTCTAAAGTGGCACAAATGCTTGCCCTTACTTAGAGGTTATCGGAAAACCTGTCACTGTTTATCCCCTCCGACTCTATTCACATGCAGAGTGGGGACCAGTGGACCAGTGGAGCCAGCTTTGCTTCTGCGTTAGAACTCTAGCATGAAGACTACACAGTAGTACCAGGATTAAAACCCCAAGGTCTAATATTATAGAAATTCAGGGGGCAAGATGGATCCTAAAGGATTTTGGTCTTTGGATCCCTCCAATAGTTACTTTTCTCCAAATTCATTTTACCCTTTCCACTCCCATCCTCGAATATATTTAGTGTCTTAAAAACTCCACTAGAATCTTAATTTCTTCATGAGTTTCAAGACACCAGAATTTCAGATAGATGGATGAATGCATGGATGGATGGACGCCTAGATGATGGATGGATAGACAGGAGAGAGAATGGTTGTCGTTTGTTTTGTATAAGAAACCTCATTTCTGGGGCACCTGGGTGGCACAGCAGTTAAGCACCTGCCTTCGGCTCAGGGCGTGATCTCGGCGTTATGGGATCGAGCCCCACATCAGGCTCCTCCGCTATGAGCCTGCTTCTTCCTCTCCCACTCCCCCTGCTTGTGTTCCCTCTCTCGCTGGCTGTCTCTATCTCTGTCGAATAAATTAAAAAAAAAAAAAAAAAGGAAAGAAACCTCATTTCTATTTTAATCCTTCCACTGTGTATCAGAAATGTGAGTTAACATGCTCTCCCCAACTGTTTCCCTTATACATAGAGCTAATTAATATGAGGACCTGGGGGGAGCTGGTGGGTATGGGATGGGGATGGGGATCATGTCTGGGTCTTCGTTACCTATCTGCACTGTCCCCACTGTGTCCTGATTCACTCCTCCTATCAAACTTCTTCAGGTCTGGGGTTCTCTGAGCCACCCTACCCCACCCTTACTCCACCACTGGAGGGTAACAGGAAGCATTCTATGCTCCTGAACCAGTGGTGGGCTAAAATAACCTACACTCAGCCCCTTTTGGGCATCATTTAATTCCTCTGGTACCATAGAATCTGAGGGACTGACTCAGGTCAGTCCATTGGCAATTTTGGCAGGAGCCTTTTCTGTCCTCGCCTGTGCCAGACGTAGACCCCAGGGGATTGCCAGTTGCCTGGGTTTTATGCGGAGATGGCTGATATGACCCTCCTAAGCCTCATGCCCTAAAGCTGTCTGGGATTTATACTGTTTCCCTTACTTCCCTACCTATGAATTCAATGCTAGGCAATCTTGACTTTGTCTGAGGATGGGGGTAGAGTGCAAGTAAACATTTCTCTAATCATATATTCTGCTAAATCTTTTGTCTTATATCAGAGCTTACGCTATTTGAAACTCAAAGTGAAGGATCAATTCTTTTGTTCTTTCTCTGATGTTCTCCTTTTTTTTTCTTTCTTTCTTTCTTTTTTTTTTTTTCTGATGTTCTGCTGGCTGATGCTGAAGCAGGGAAACATCTAGGGATAATGAAATACTGGAAATCAAAAACAGAATTGATTAATAAATCAAGATATTATCTCTCTCTATAGTCATTACTGAGATATTAGCAAATTAGAGCAGTTTTATAACCTGATGATTAGGAACCATTTTAACACAAAAAAACCATCAGACTCAAAGGGACAAAAGAACTAACATTCAATAAGTTAAAAAAGAAGAGATGGAAAAAAAGAACTAACATTTCAAGTCCCATAATGTGCATTGTATAAAGACATTAAAACATTTTAATGATGCCCTTTAACCTTCAAAACAAACTTGTGAGGTATGCAATTATTTTTCCTAATTTAGAGATGATCAACTTGAGACTCAAAACAAGAAGTAGTTAGCTTCGGGCCACACAACTGAAATGTGCTAGATACAGAATTAGATTTCAGATCTGACAACTGGCTTCAAAGTCGGGACTCATTCCCTGGTGCCACATGGGGTGAGTAAATGGCTAAGTTGCATCCAATTCATTTGGGGAAGTTTTATTTGTAACAGTAGCAAAGAACTTCTTAAGATAGGGTTGTGTTTCATTTTGTGAGCTAGTATTTATTGGGCATTTTAATGTCCATAACATTATCACAGACAATGAGAAAGAAGATAAGACATCATCTCTGCCATGAGGGAATTGATAAAAGAGAGACAGAGACAACATGGAAAGGATACATGGAAGGCCCTGGGACAGGCGCTGTTATAGAGATAAAGTTCTGTGAAGCAAAGGGAATTTGATCTTGTGCTTTTTTTTTAATAATATTTTTTTATTATATTATGTCAGTCACCATACAGTACATCCCTAGTTTCTGATGCAAAGTTCCATGATTCATTACTTGCATACAACACCCAGTGCACCGTGCAATACGTGCCCTCCTTACTACCCATCACCAGCCTATCCCGATCCCCCACTCCCCTCCCCTCTGAAGCCCTCAGTTTGTTTCTTGCACTTTATCTGGGGGAAGCAGAGAAGTCTCCAGAGGAGGTTGCTGTTGAGCTCTTTTGAACAATAGACCCCACTAAGCAGAAGGAGGGCAGTCTAAGAGCTGGAAAGCCATGAGATATATGCATTAAGTCAGGAAGTTTTTTGAGTATATTTAATAATATAGATTAGTTAATATAGATTAGTTAATCTATATTATTAAATATACTCAATTATATCCTGAGCAACTTATACACATTTTTCTGTGGTTTTCTAATATTTGCACTGTATCTTAAGTCAATGTTGGTATCTATGATGGCACCATTAAGATATGAAGCAGTGTCATGGGTAACCACACTTACGTGGTTCCCAAGAGTCCTTTGTGAATCACTGAGAAAAAGGCAAGAAAGTCCTTCTTCTCAAAGGGACCTGCTGCTTCCTTACACATTGGTGGAGATGAAAGGGATCTGGAAATGTTTTTAGTTCAATGTTTCTCCAACTTCAATAAAGTAAAGACGTACTTCTAAAGGACAAAGTTCTCTAGAATATAGTCAATATTCTAGAGAACTTTGTCCTTATATTTTATATATATAATATAATAAATTATATTTATTAACATGTTACTTAAATTTGTACAAAGAGAAAACATAAAACTCCTTATGTTTACAGATCTTAAACAATCCCAAAGCCTAGAACTCATTTATAAATAAAATATAAGCAAAATTATCAGACCAGAGAAAGCTGAAATAACGGACATTCACGTGGCAGAAGATTATGGTACTGACTGCCAAGAGCAGGTACAAGTTTGACATATTTATGCCATAGGTCATTGTTAACTCAATTCTTCTATCATTTTCTCTTTTCCCAAACTCCAGCAAAACCTCAGTGGTACAATGAGCTGAGATTGTGTCCTAGCTTCCTTGTTACAAACACATCATTTAGATGTGTTGGTTCCTTCTCTATTCATTAGCCCCCTAAAAGTGACGTGATGTTATCATGGCAAGCGTAAAGATGGAAATTAGACGACCATACTCAAGCAGTCATCCTCATGACGCACGTTTTGGTTTTCTTTCTTTTTTTGGTATGGTCATCAAAATGTAAGCCCCAGATCTAAAATTCTTCATTAAAAAAAGAGTGACAACCAATAAACTCCCAGAGAACTAAATTCTAACCTGATTATTTTGGATGTGGAACTAAACGATTGATGGCCAAAGGATTAAACATTGGACCCCAAACTACATAGTTAACAGTAGAGCTGGAACTGCAGGTAGAAGACTTCGTTAGTTTTTGGAATATTGGGTGTCATCCTTAAATGATGAATTTGTGTATTTTAAGCAACAATCTATAGACATGAGCAATAACACCTGTTTTTCTTACACATTTTTACAAAATTTTACAAAATTTAAGTTCTCACTTACTTCAGAAAAGAGTAGTTTCAAGTAAGCAAGCAATGAGTTTCTAAAAGCACCTAAGATCAAAGGGGAATGCTAGAGGGAAGTAGCAGGAAGAAAATACATTTTCAGATGCTCCAAACAACTTGGCTACATTGAAATTTTGTAGGAAATACATCTGAGTAATGTCTCCTCTGATTTAAGATCCCGTTGAATGTGGAAAATAATGGTATGCTTGAGAAAAATCCCCAGAATTATCCTTTCCACCACCTACTAAGGATAAAATCAACAACCAATTTACTTGGGTTTTTATATATTATCTCATGTAACTCTCACTAAAACCCTATTGAGGACATAAATATATTTCAGTTGTATGGATGAAGAAACTGAATCTCAGAGAAATTTTGTAATTTACCCAAGATCATAAAGCTAGTAAATGAAAAAACTGTTATTATCTATCTATCTATCTATCTATCTATCTATCTATCTATCTATCAATCAAGATTTATTTAATATATTTACCTTAGAGAGAGCAAGTGTAGGAAGGAGCAGAGGGAGCGAAAGGGAGAGAAAATCCTCAAGCAAACTCTCGGCTAAGTATGGAGCCCGACACAGGTCTTGATCCCAAAATCCTGAGATCATGACCTGAATGGAAATTAGCTGCTCAACTGACTGAGCCACCCAAACACCCGAGAAAAGCATCGTTTAAATCAAAGTTCTGGGTGGATCAGTCGTTAAGCATCTGCCTTCGGCTCAGGGCGTGATCCCGGCGTTCTGGGATCGAGCCCCACATCAGGCTCCTCCGCTATGAGCCTGCTTCTTCCTCTCCCACTCCCCCTGCTTGTGTTCCCTCTCTCGCTGGCTGTCTCTATCTCTGTCAAATAAATAAATAAAATCTTAAAAAAAAAAAAATCAAAGTTCACTTGACTCCAAATCATGGGTCTGTCCCCCTATATATAATCAATCCCTGTTTGATAATATTTTAATAGCTCTACCAGTAAAACTAATATTCCCATGCTACATAGCAACAATGAGTGGACTTATACTGAATACATGACAACAGCATATAAGGGAAAATAGTTACACCATTTCTCTTTTTTCCCTCCTAACTCCTCTGTGGATTGACTTACATTTTTCAGACTATGGATGTCACAAAGGAATATATTGTAGAAAGGTAACAAAGTGAGACTGGAAAGGGTGAGTCCCTGTCTCAGAGGGACTTTTGCATTGTGAAGGTAATTGGAGAGAACAGAAAATGTTCTCTGAGCCAACAAAGGCAGCTTTGTTTACAGCTACTATTGTTTTCAAAGAAAATGCACTATGTTTGAAGATTTTAATAGGCTTTTATTCAGATTTAAAATCAGAGCCAAAAATAGAACTAATTGCTTGGGAATATTTTCTGTATCACTCAAAAGAAATTGATTTATTATTGATTTGTAAGTCACAGACAGTCATGAATTAAACTACACTGAAAACTTACAAATTCATATCTTTAACCCAGAACCCTATATTAAGATAAAAGCTAAACAGCTCCAAGTCAGCACTCTGAGGTCCTCTTGAATTCAGTATGTCCAAGACTGACCTCATTATCACTTACTCTTACCGCTAGCCTGTTTTTCCTCCAAATCTTCTCACATCGCCCATGCCCAGTGCCCTTGAATTATAATATAGCATGGATATTTAATAATGTAGTTTTATAGATAGTTCAATAGTCTTCTTCTATTAATTAATATTTATTGACCCTGTACTATGTGCTAATCAGCAAAGCTGATTTAAATTTCTGCCTCAGCAAACATAGCACATAAAGTAATGATGTACAGGTAAACACTTCTTTCCAATGTTTTACAAATGCTACAGACATTAAGGTCAAACACCAAACAGCCTATTTTGTATAACATTATCCTTTGTCAACCTTCCTCCTAAAGAGATTTTCTAATTCTTATCCATGTGGGTCTAGAAAGGCCATGGTCTGCCAAACAAGCCACCTGGCTCATTATTGCAATTTAAGTACACTTGGGCCCCCTGGCCCTGGAAGATTCTTTTGTGCCTCAATCTTTTTACCTCCCTTAGCTTTCTCTCCATCATATTTTAATCAATATCTTTAAAAAGGAACTAACTTCAGTCATTTAAAGATCAGCATACACTTAATCATAGTTTCTATGTTCAAGACCTGCTCTGTTTGTGATGTAAGCATATAGATTACAGATTTTCAATAGCCACGGTCATGTTGGTTTTATGACTGTTTATACTGTTTGTTTTTAATAGCCTTACTGAGATATGATTTATATACCATAAAATTCACACGTTTAAGTGTATAATTGAATACATTGTATCATATTTATCTAGTTATCACAACAAACAATGGAACATTTTTATCACCTCCAAAAGAAATCCCATATATATTTAGCTGCTGTCTATTCCTCCACCTTCCCCAGCCCTAAGCAACCAAAGCCTATTTTCTGCCTCTATATATTTGTCTTTTTTTGATGTTTCATATAAATGGAATCATACAACATGTGATTTTTTGTGTCTGGCTTCTTTCAGCAAGCATAACGTCTCTGGGATTCATCTGTGTTGTAGCATGTATGGAGATTTTGCTCCTTTTTATTGCTGAGTAATGTTTTCTTATATGGGTATACCACACTTTGTTCATTTCTTCACCTCTTGATGGACATTTAGGTTGCTTCTACCTTTTCACTCTTTTGATTAAAGTTGCTATGAACATTTGCATACAAATCTTGGTGCAGACAGATGTTTTCATTTATTTGGGAAAGTTACTTAGGATTGGTATTGCTGAGTCCTATGTTCATATGTCAAATCTATGCGTAACTTTTTAAGACATGCTATTTGTTTTATTGGTAGAATTGTTTGTTGTCTTGTTTTGATTTTGAGGCATTTGGAGTTTCATGGAGGAAGGGAAATTAACCAAACCTTCTTGGAAAGTGTGTTACTTTGTCCCATTGTTTGTTCAGCTTTGAATTGGCTGTACGTTCTCAGGACTGGCAGGATGCCCAGGCACAGCGCCCTTTGAAAACCCTCAGTCATTCCTGCTCATAGGATGCTCTGATCTGCTCATAGGATGCTATTTATTTACTATACAAAGTAGACCTCTAAGTGGCTTTTGAGACAATTAGAAATTGTGTCTTCTTTTTAAGTTAAAATTATTTGATGGTGTGACAAGAGCACATCAAGAGAAAATCAAATGTATATTTATAATGTAAATAATATCTAAAATGTGAAATACAAAGCAATCCATTTTCTACATTCAAAACAACCATTTTCAAATGAACTCTCGAATAACTAGCTTTAAGGTGTTGGATCATGATATTTGTTGACGTCTACCATGAAAATTGGCATGTTTGGTGCCTGTATGAGCATCTATCTGATGAAGACAACTCATAGTGACATAGAATATAAAAGCTGAAGGAGCCTAGAATGGACATCCTTTGTTAAAACGCCTGTTACCTGCATAGTGAGCATTAGGACCCATTCAGAAATAAAATGTGACTATCAAAAATACAATACAATATTAATACAATATCTCAAACCCCTCTGGAATATCAAAAAGGTAAACAGAGGATTCAGTAACCTATTGGTTGTTACAATCTTACTTCTTTTCCTGTGCAAAGGGAGCAAAGATGGCAGGGCACTAAGAAATGAGAAGAAGTCATGAGATTGGCAGTAAATCAAGAGGGATGAGAGGACAAGAGTATCCATTCATTACCACTTGTCTGGTTAATTGCATTGTCTCGGTTATGTTTAGTATATTTTGTCCCCTTATCATAAAAGGTGTTCAGTGTCTCATGCATTTTTGTGTATGGTAAATTTAAATCCCTTCAGAGAGTCTGTGGGTTTTTAATTTCATTTTAGTAAAGTACAAAGATAAGCCAAGTGACATATTCAGATTTGTAAGTACACGCAGTAGAATATTGTAGTGTATACATTATGTATTAGGATTTGTCCAATTTCACTTTTGCTGGCTTCTTGGGAATTTTTGTTGTAGCATCTGTGCTGAATTTTCTTGGCCATTACGTGCAGCAGTGCATTACAACTAAGCAGCTGTGGATACATACAAAACTCTTCCAAAGTAACACCTGCGGCATTTGCCTTTTCTTAGCTCCCCATAGAGAGAATCTTATTTATTACAGTGACTTATATATTACAATGAAATAAAGTCACATACATTGGGGGAATGGGAGACTAGAATTTCCCTTGGCGGTTGTTAGCCATGAGAGAAAAATGGAGAAAACATTAATTCTCAAACTAGAATATTTTTTCTTATACACTAATGAAGCATGGATATATATTCAGAGTATTCTAATTATTGCAAAGCAACCAGTGCAATTATTCTTTTATTTCCCTGATGTTTTAACTGAACTAATTTGAGTGAATTTTACTTAATTGATACTTGTTTTTAAAAAGACAGGTGTTTTGTTCTTTTCTTTTAAATTTTTGAATCACATCTACATCTAGACTGATAATAATAAGATATGGTCAAAAAGAAATTAAAGGGAATGAGGAACCTTCTAGCCTTATTGATCTCCAGAAAGAGGGTAATTTAAACATTTTTATTTGAGAGAAGCCATCTTTAACCATATATTCGTGGAGTGAAACCCCTCCGGAACTTTCCTTGCCTGGAAAACTCAAATCAAGGATTTTCCACACTAGCCCACTCATTCCCTTCCCTTTTTATCTACTTAGCTAGTGTGTGTCCATCTGACCACACATGCACACACAACACTTCCCAAGTTGGTAGTATCTGATCCCTCCATCTTAATTAATAACCCTATTATCCTCTCTGTTATGTGTATTTGAAAACTTATAGTCATTTTTAATCTTCCCCTTGTGCTCTCTTGTGCCCCATATCTGACTAATTTCTGAATTTTAACATTCTTTTCTGTTCTTGTTATGTTTCATACAATTGCTAGTACTTTTCTGTCCTATTTCTTCCATCAAGATGCAGTACCTATGATGGTTAAGGACATAGACTCCAGGGTCCTAATCCTAGATCTAACACTCCCTAGTTGTGTAAACTCGGGCAAAACTCTTATCCTTTTTGCCTCAATTTCTTCTTCTGTACAATGAAGAAGTTGATGCTGGCCATTGGCAGAAGGCTTCAGTTCTTCTCCGTGTGGACCTTCTCCATGTGGACCTTTGTGTAGGATTGCTTGAGTTTCTTGACAGGTGGCAGCTCATTTCCTCCAGAGCAAGTGATGCAGGAAAGTACAAGTCAGGAGCTACAAGATCCTTTAATAACCTGGTCCCAGAGGTCAGATAACTTCATTTCTCTAATAACCTATTGGTTACATGGGACCTCTCCCAGAGGGTGTGAAACCAGGAGGCCAGGCTCATTGCTGACATCATGGAGGCCTTACATCCAACTTTCCTTCCTTCTCTTGTGTTACGCTCCCAATTATTTTTTCCCTCTCATCTCTTGCATCTCCAACAATCTTCCAGCCATTACCAACCAGAGCTGCCCCTTATCATTTTCTATGAACTTCTTATACAATTCAGATATTAACTCTTTTTCAAATTAGATGTTAATATCTTCTCTAATCGTATCCCTTTGCTTTAGATAATAATTTGCATTGTATGAGAAAGTTTTAATCTTCCTCTAGTCAAATTTGTCCATACTTTTGTTGTAATTTCTTCTATTTTTCTGTAAAAATACTCCTCCTCTAAGAAGCTCATAAATATAGTTCTATTTTAGACTAGAATGTTATTTATTATTTTTAATAAAGTTTTGATTCACATGGAATTTGTTTTGCCATCTGTTATACAGTATAGATCTAGATTAATTTACTTAATAAACTTTAAAAAAATTGTATTACCTATTCTACCTTATTTTCATTTTATAAATTCTACTGGTCTCTATTTACTGCTCTCTCTCTTTTTTTTTTTTATGAACAGAACATTAATTATCCTTTATTTAAAAATTTTGTCACCTTCTTTATCCCATAATGTCTCTAGCTCAGTATCTGTGAAAAATAGAAACTAGATTTATAAACATGCATTTGATTGAGCTTGGTCAAATAACTGAGTTCTCTCTTTTGCGTGTGTGTGTCTGTCTCCCACTGAGATCACAAATCTTGAAGTCAAAAGAGCTCTGTAGGATACACTGATGTTGTGGTTGTGAGGAAATTTCCTAGTTCTCTTCCTGGGGTACACGGTTACTGTTAATTCGGTTGCTTTTCTAATTTTAGAAGGCAGTTTGCGTTCAGCTTATGTTGACCTTTAAATCAAGTGAAAAATGAGAGTCAATGCTTTTATTATTGGAAAACAAGTTAAGTCACATTCTGATTGTAATTAAGGGCCATTAAGAAGGGCCTTATTTTCCTGGAGATTTAATGCCAGTCATGCCTGGATTTGGAGACACCATACTACCCACTGCGGAGAGTAATCTCCAGTTTTATGAAGTGTCATGTACAACATAGAATTGTTTTTTAAACAATGTTGCCTGCTCAAATCTTAAGAATTTTATTGGAGAAAGTTTCAAAAACAGCCCTCTTGGTAGGAAGCAAATTATTTGTTCAGGGATAAGTTTTTCTGAGTATGTATGTATAGCCTTTTTAATGTTTTCTCTCTAATTACAATGTTGCCCCAAAACTTATGTATTTTTTGAGGTGTGCTGGTGGCTGGGTGCTTGTATGCTCTTGAATGATGGGCTCGAACCCCTATCCCACACTTCCGCATAATAAATTCTTTCCTGATCAGATGATTTTAGTTCATATGTCTGTAATGGTAGTCATCATATGATATGATATTTAGTCATCTGTGCTACTGTTTCCAGACTAGATTGCAAGTTGGTACTTACTTGAGAAGTTTAATAGGAAACTAGCTAGTCATTGCTTGAGCCACCTGGATATTTGTTTATTTCCATCATGAAGCCATGTTCCCTGTCACCACCTACAATGCCCTTTATCTGGGATCGTGAGGCCTGAAAGGGAAGAGAGCACACTGTTTCCTCTATCATTGGCTGGCTTTCCTTGGACTAACAAGTATTGCCCGAAGTCTCTACATGTGGTTAAGGATGGTGATAGGAGGGGAGGAGTCACAACAGAAATTTAAACAGAGGGCTCTGAATGCACATACTCATTCAAGTTCATTCTTTAGCCATAATATATATTTGCAAAACAAAGTACCTAGGTAAGAAAACAAACAACAACGTTGATTACTCTGGGTTTGAAACTTGTAATGAACTGTATGTGTAATTTGAAAATGGCACATTTTCTGGCTGGTGAATTAAGTAGATGACTGTCCTTTTTGACTGACCTCTGCTGAAGGATATAGACATTAGTCCTTTAATTCTTCATCTTTGAGAGAGCAGATAGTACTCAGTATGCTTTGGGGATAGTAGTACCTACCAAGTGTTTTTTAAAGATTCAAAAAGTTGATTCATGGAAAGTAACTTTAAATCGATTCATGAAAAAACACCTTTAAGGAGGTATATAGCAAATGTTCCAATAGTGGTAGTTCTTTGTAGTCGTTAAATAATTGCACAGACATACGGCCTTGAGTAAATCGAAACAGACAGGAAACTGGTGATAGCAGACATTGTATAGGCTGCAGGGTTGGACAAACCTGAGTTTGAATTATAGTGCTGCCATTTATTAACTCTGTAACTCTGTTACTTGGACAGTTACTGAGTCTGAATCTTAGTTTCCTCAACAGTGTATTGGGGTTAACAATTGCTCTTTATCATGGTCATTGGAATTATACGAGGTTTATGTAATATGTGCATCCATATGTAACATAGATGGCACAGAACCTGAAGCATTCAGCAAAGGGAATTCCTTGGTTTAGGATTTGGGAGACCTGAGTTCAAACCCCAGTCTTTTCATTCATTAGTTACGAGATCTTCAGGAAACTACTTTATTCCCTTAAGCCTCAGTGTCCATTTCTGGAACGTGAAAAGTGAGATGAAATGGTAGTCAGTATTTGCACATGTGTTTACTCTACCACTTACCCTATTTTTATCAGCATTTACCTTTGAAGATAGAATTACTTGTTAATGTGATTTTTTTTCTTGCCATGTTTTAACTCTTAGAGTTATTCATCTTTGCATATCCAGAGCCTAGCACAGTGCCTGGCACATAAAACCTGCTCAATAAATGCTGAGTGAATAAAAGAATGAATGAAGGCATGAGTAGAAGCATACATATTTTCACAGGAATGATGCACGAGCAGTACTCAAGGACAGAGAGGCAGTGACTGCCCTCATTTCGAGCTAGAGCCAGGCATTAGAAAATTGGAAGTCGGTTGAGCAAAAAGTCCCCAAGGATATTAAAGATGAATAGCTTTTTCCTCTACATGAAATTATTGCTAACGCAATTACATGTGTCAAAATTAAGTTTACTTTTACTGCCATTGCAATGCGAGATGTAATTGGCACTGGTTCTATTAAAATTGGTCTGTGTTTGCTCTATAATTTTTGTAAATTTAGCATAGTAATATTTTCTCATTAGTCATTTACCCAGTTTTTTCACAAACAAATTTGAGGGAAAAAAATGTCATTTGTAATGTTTTAACCTTGTAGTACATGTTTGATTTGAAATCTGATTGCTTTTCAAAATGAAACACGACAAATGATACTCAGGTTCATAAATGTAAGAATCTATTTTGAGGTTTGGTTTTTTTAACAAAAAAAAACCCCACAAAATTATTGCTATTAAAAAAGATCTATGATTAAGAATAATTTGGAGCACCTGGATGACTCAGTGGGTTAAGTATCTGCCTTCAGCTCATGTCATGATCCTGGGGTCCTGGGATCGAGCCCCACATCACATTCCCTGCTCCACGGGGAGCCTGCTTCTCCCTCTCCCCCTGCTCATGCTCTCTCTCTCTTACTATCTCTGTCTCTCAAATAAATAAATGAAATCTTAAAAAAAGGAATAATTTGAAAATATCTAGGAGAAAAATGAAGCTTAATAAATAAAGCATATTAAAAATAGAAGGCCCTACCCCTTTGTTTTCATCTATTTACTACTTTTATTGAAAATAGTACATTTCATGTGCATTTGTCTTGTCTTTTGAAGGCAAGTTTACGTCTGTCACCTACCTTTTGGGAATATCTATTGTTCCTTTTTTAGAAACACTCATATGCCTCAGAACTCTGCATTGGGTTTTCTGTTGTCCTTGTTTCAGCAAAATGTGTCTGTTCCGTTGCCTCATTCATTCAGTAAATAATCCTTTAGCAACTAGATATGTATCACGTTCTGGTATATGAAGCCAACTGACATCATCTTGATGGCTGCCCTTACGGAGCTAAGGGTTCAGTGAAAGAGACAAATATTATACAAACAAACATACAAGTAAATAATATGAAGACAACTTGAATAGAATGCCATGAAGGGAGAGAACAGAGCATGTGTTTGAGAAAGAATAGTGGCAGGGACAAGGTAGGGAGGCTGCTGACTTACAATGGAGGGATTTCAGAATATCTTTCTGGGGAAGGGATGTCTATACAGAAACTTATAGGGTGAGGAGTGGAGCAAGGATTGAGGGCAGTGAGTTGGAGCCTCTTCCAGGTAAAGGAAAGGGGGAGGGGGCATATTTTAGGATAGAAAATGTGGATAGGCATATCAGAAGAATAGAAAGTAAGGAGTGTGTGTGTATCATGTAACATAAAAGAAATAGCAAGGATGAGGTTATGCAGGGTTTTGGTGGTGTGATCAGGTTTGCATTTTGAAATGATCACTCTGGATGAAATGTGGAGATTAACTCAGGTCCGAGAATGTAAGAGAAGACACCAGTTAGGAGACCACAGCCTCGGTAGCCCAGGAATGAGGTGATGGTTCCATATACCAAAGAGGGTGTAGGGAGGATGGAGAGACGTGTACAGATTTGAGATATGTTTTGGTACTTGTTGCCATGTGGCCTTCCTCATTTTTTCACTTTTTAACATCTGAAAACTGGATGTGTCTTTTTTTTTAAATATTTTATTTATTTATTTGACAGAGAGAGAGGGAACACAGGTAGGGGGAGTGGGAGAGGAAGAAGCAGGCACCCAGCAGAGGATACTGACGTGGGGCTTGATCCCATAACGCCAGGATCACGCCCTGAGCCAGGCGCCCCTGGATGTGTCTTTTAATCAGTGACATTTCCTGATTCAATTTCTAGCATTATTTTTCTTTCTTAGTTGTGCTTAATATAATGACACATGGTACAATTGATGACACCTTAGCTTTTATGGAATATGGTAAAACTTGTTAAATTTTATGAAGGATCATGGCCTTAATGTCTTTCCTTAACATAGTTTCATTTTTAATTGAGCTATCTGAAGTTATAATAGATATGATATCATACAAGGAAATATTTTATTACCAAGTATTTATTCATTCATTTCACAAGTATTTATTATATTCCAGGCTCTGAAAGGGGTTCTGGGGATACAATGGTGAGTACAAAAAATAAAATAAGAATACCTGCCTCTTGGAACTTCTAGTATGGCTGGGAAGATAGACATTAGGTAAATAATAAATGCTGTTGAGTTCTCTGAAGAAGTATAGCATGCTATGGCAGGGAAGAGAACATGTGCCTGATCTTGTCTTGGGGGGAAAAAGAACTTCTTAAGGAAATGGCATTGAATCTGAGACCTGTAAGTTAAGGAGTTAAAATGGAGAAGAAGTAGGGGGAAATTATTCAAGTTCTGTTTCCTGACACATTTGAGTAATGGAAATGTCTGTACAGCTGGAACCCAGAGAGAGAGAGAGAGAGGGCAAGTGATGAAGGATGAGCCTGGGAAACAGGTGAGGACAGGTATTGCTGGGTCTTATCGTCTTATTGGATAACGAGAAGAGATAGAAGAGGTTTATATAATAATCTTGTTTGTAATTAAGCTCTGGCAATCACAGTGTGCAGAAAGCATTTGGAGGGTAGGGAATGGAGAGTAAGAGTAGGTGCATGAAGCCATATAATATAGAGAGACAATAGTGGCAGTCCTGGAATGGAAATAACTGGACAGATAAAAGAGATATTTAGAAGGTAGACTCCATAGAACTTGATGGTGATCAATGATCCTGATTTAACCAGTAACATCCAATCTTATCATTTAAAGCTCCACATCCCAGGAAATCCTCTAGTCCAAGGCAGATCAGGATGCTTGGTCATTCTAGATGAGAGAGTGAGAAATCTTATTAGACTCCTATGTTTCTGGTTTGAATGGTAAAGTAGATTACAGTACCACTTCCTGTGTCAGAACCCTGAAAGAGGCCAATTTTGAGTGGCAACGGCTTATGGATTTAAGTTGCCAGTGAGAAAAGTAGGCATACATTTGGATAGAAATGTCTGGAATGAGAAGCAAGATTGGTGCAGTGATAAACATTTGGGAATTGTGGATTTAAGTGGCCCATGAAGCCATGGAATTGGAAAAACAAACAAACAACAAACAAGCTAGTGAGAGATTATATTGACTGAGAAGAGAAGTACGTGTCCTGAAGATTTTCAACCTTAAATGTGTGATAAAGAAAAGTCGGGGGGAAAAAGAACAACACATTGAGTAGAGTGGCTGGAGAGAGGAAGAATCAAAGGAAAGCATTGATCATTTCAAGGGAGTGATGAGTTGTGTTGAACGTTGTTAACACATATACGTGATAACTGAAATTCATTGGATTTATAAACGTGATCGGGTTGGGATTGTGTTGTGAAGTAAGTGGGGTTGAGGATATGGAGATAGCAAGTGAAAGCTATTTTAAATCCTTTAACTATAACAAATATAGAGAAGCTGTCATGTGAAGGAGAGTAGGGAGAATTTTCTTTGGTCTTTTGAGAGAAATATGAGCCAGCAGAGACAGAGAACTTGAAGGAATTGGAAGGAGAGAGAATTAGGGTCTTAAGAAAAAAAGAAGAGAAAGAATCTAGAAAGAGACAAAAGATTTTCTCTTAGCTATGAAAAAGGATGCCTTCCTAATTGTCACACAAGGGAAGGAAGAAACGAAAGGCACAGGGATGCATTTCAGGGTCGTGTTTATATATAAAAGCACGCTTCATAAGGAACTGTTTCATTAAGCATTCATGGATAAATTTATGCTTCGTGGGAAAAAGTACAATAAGCAGCCCAGTGAATGATTATTATACATCATATATTCATAGCTGCATCTACTATAGTTTTCTATCTGAGCAATTATTTTCAAAATTGTATTGTAAGCCAATTTATTGTTTATCTAATACCTGCCAAACATTCATGGTGCCATCAAGGACTTGCAGTGTTCTGGTACTGATGGAAATGGGCATGTAGACAGATCACTGCAATACAGTCTGACCAGAGGTGAGACTACAGTGCTGTGGAAGTAGAGAGCAGGGAGCCGCTTCCTAAAAGAGTCACATGAATTAGGATATGGGGTTAGCCCCCTGAATGAGACTGAAATAACTTTGATGTTACCACGTAGAATTGTTATGCACTCCAAGGGTTGGTATGTAGAAATCATAGGATTGCTCAGCTTTATGAAGTTATGCAGGGATCCATACTTTTATTACTTTGTTGCTCCATTATATCTATATGATAGAAACTGGCTCCCCACCACCATATCCATGTTTCGGGGCACAGGAAGGGAGTAGAGGAAATTGAGGGCATAATCTGGGTGGTGAGCACATCATTTATGCTCAGATCCCATATGTCTAGCTAAAACTCTATTATCATGGGAGAGGAGGAGAATCCCTGCTGGGCAAAAACCACCCATCTTTCACAGGTGGTGGACACTGATTTAAATTGTCAAGGACATGAGGAGTTTTCAAGGACAATAAGAGGTTTCTGGGATAAAGGACTAACATATGTAAAGGCTAAGGTAATCAAAAACTTTAGCAACCTCTATGCCCACATTTTGTGGCAGACTCATCCAGTGCCTGTATCACCTGCCTTAGACCACGTCTAATATCAGCCGCAGGTGTGGTGGACAATTACACAGGAGCTCAGACTCACCTTGCAATGCCAGGATTTTACCCCACTGTTCACTGCGTATCTTTCTGATTCAGCCTCCTATCCTAGGGTGATGTCATTGTAGCTCCCTTAGACTGTCTACAGGTACAGCCTAGAAGTGGAGAGGAACCAACAGACTCAACCAATGATGGAAGGATAAAAGCTTTACCTTTCTGGATAATTCTGGGAGCACTGAGTCAGCACCTCACAGGTGTGTCCAGACCTGATTCCTCAGCAGCAATGTTGGCAAGGCACATTTTCCTCCAGCCCTGTGTCACTCACTACTTTCTCATTTCTGCTTCCAGAGATTACCTCCTCAAAACACTACAAAACTACTCATATCCAAATCCTTGTCTCAGGCTCTGCCTTCGTAGAAGCCCAAACCACCCAATCAAACAGAACAGAAGCCCTGATTAGTCATGATAGATTGCTGCTTTGGCCTCACCAGTGTATCCCTCCTCAATAGCAGCTGTGTGTAAAAGCATGGAGCCGGGAAACTGATGATTTCAAAAAGCCACGGAAGTGTATAGAGCTATAACACAGACTCCATTATAGGGAAAGCAGAGGAGTCTGCAGAAGTAGATGAGGCTCAAATTGCGAAAGTATGTTAATATACGTATTATACATTTATAGAATGTAGTTGCTGTATAATACAGATGCAACATATTTAAATGTGTGAATGTGTATACTTATGTGTGCACACACTTATACACACATATGTGTAGTATGAGATCTATATTTAATCCTGTGGAATGACAGGAAACCAACGGTGGTGGTTTTTATTTTTTTCTGTTTTTTTTTCTTGGTGTATTTATACATTTTAGTAGAGCAGTCATATGTTCCAATTGAGTTTCAAGAAAGTTTGTGTTAAGAATAAATTATAGGGAACAATTCTGTAGGAGGAGAGATCTCTGAGGAGGCTATTTTGGGCATCCAAGTGGAAGACAGGGATCCAAATAGTGGCAGACTGGAGCCATAACACTGGGGATGGAAATAAGGGAGTATATTTTCTAGAGAAAATGGATGAATTGAAATGATGTTAAAAATATATGACAGCTGGTCCTGCAAGGCACCAACTAGCAAGACTGGACTTTACTGTAGAGCCGAAGTATGGCAGAACTGGTGCATCTTGGCTGATGGGCAGCCCCATGTGAAGGGTCCACACTAAGAAGCACCCCTATCTATTCCCAGTTCTACTATGATTTCTCCCAACTTTTCAGCTGACATGGGAAAATGGAATCCTAGCCCTACGTCATGCCATTTAGATTTATGTATTGCCCCGCAATTCCTATTTCTCACATTTTAAGGATTTCTGGAACATTCTATTTTAATAGATTAAAAAATAACAGAGTTCACCTCTGATGACTCACTGGTGATTGCCACCGCACCCTGAGGACTATGCACATTGGCCCCTGCATTTCTCACTTACCTTTTCTTTTCAGCATGTCCCAAAGGCTGGCCAGTTCCGACATGCTGATAGAACTAAACGCGTGTCAGAACAGGTGTTAGCACGCTGATGAGAATTCAGGCAAGAATTAACACTTCTCTCAGGATAAATGACCTTTTATTCTCTCCTGAAATGTCCCAGTTCTGCTGGAGCTGCTGCCAAGTCAGGTTGATTTGCTCAACAAATATCTATTGACCACAGGCTATCTCCCAGTAATCAGAAGATATTTGGGCACAAGAAGGTAAAAACTGTATGACCATGAGAAGCTTTACAGGCTTATGCAGAAGTGAAATGCCCCTGTATTTTCTACAGTTTATCTATGTTTCCTATTACCTCAGGGCTAGAGTGGGCATGCTGTGTTTTTACATTACAATTTCCCCTGCCACCAATTTCAGAATTTAAAAGAGGAGAGTTGTATTCGTTTCTGTAGCTGCCATGATAAATTACTACAAACTTCTTAGCTTAAAACAACAAAAATTTATTTTCTCACTGTTGTGGGGGCCAGAAGTCAATTAAGGTATCAGCAGGGCCACACTCCTTCCAGAGGCCCCAGGAGAAAATCCATTTCTTGTCTCTTCCAGCTTCTGGTGGCTCCAGGAGTTTCTTGGCTTGTGGCTTCTTGACTTCAAGGTCCACCTCTGTGGTCATATTACCTCCTCCTCTTCTGTGTGTTTGTCTCCCTCTAAAGGGAGAAACCCAGAGGGAGACATTGCTTGCTTTATCTGATAATACATGTGATTGCATTTAAGGCCCATCTGGGTACTCCAGAATAAGCACCTCTTCTCAAGGTGCTTAACCACATATGCAAAGACCCATTTTCTGAATAATGTACCAGTCACAGCTTCTGGGGTTAGGACCTGGGCATATCATTTGGAGGGGCCATAATTCAGTCCACTAAAAGAATGAAGACTAGATATTTTGTGAGAAAGACAGAATATGACTCTTCCTTAAGAATAAAATAGTCAGGGGCACCTGGGTAACTCAATTGGTTAAGCATCCAACTCTTGATTTTGGCTCAGGTCATGATCTCAGGGTCACGAAATCCTTGAGAGGCATGGAGCCTTTCCCTCTGTTCCTCACCACGCCCTCTGTCTCTCACTGTCTCTTTGTCATTCTGTCTCAAACAAGAAAAAAAGAGTAAAATAATCTGATGAGGCTAAGAAATTAGTCTTTACCTGGAGTCAGTTCCTACCTTTGCCTGATTAAGAAACACAGGGAAGGAAATAAAGAGGAGAACAAAATCAAGTAAGACCAATATGATGTAGAATAAAGAGCACACACTTTGAAACCAATAAGATCTGCATCCAAGTCCCATTTAAGTGATTTACTAGGATGCTACTCTGGAAGCATCTTTAATATGGCAATAATAATGCCTAAATGCAAGGTTAGTTTAGCACTCACATGAAATTATACACACACACACACATATGTACACCACATATATAGTACATATATTATGATTTATATTTTATATCTAATATAATCATAATTAATTAGATATGATTATAATAAATTATATATATAATTTACATGAAATATATAATGGCCTGGCCCAGAATATTGCACACAATTAGGATCCCCACACAGTTACTTCTCTCAAAAGTGTTCAGTGCATATTAGGTATAAGCAATATTTCCTTCTGAAGGAGAACAGATTCAGTGCTCTCTTCTTCAGGACTAACTGATTGAGTAACAGTGGCTTAACTCATTGCTCATCATGTCTTCATTTCTGATAATGACCTGATGTAACTTTTTTTTTTTTTCCCCTGTAAAACTTTATTACTTCTGCTTCTTGCCCCAGACACTGTAAATCCCAGTGGTATCCAAGGGAAGAGGAAGTAAGACGGCTCTCTAAGGCAGATGCCTGTGTTCTTGCTGTCATAAAGCAAGTTGTTGGGTTAGACTATTACACAGGCTTATGTTCATCACAACTCATGATAATGCAAATGATCTGTTAATGGAGTTGCTCTTTGAGTTACATATCCTTTTACAATATGGGGCAAAGGGTACATCAAAGTCTTTACACAAATTCTCTGGGGGTTTTTGCTCCTAGTAGCTTTCTTTGCTTAAGTGCCCCTAATGACCCCCTCCAATGGAAATGGAAGTGTTCGGCTAATGCATTCTCAAAATGGAAGCTGTCAACTCTTAGGGGAGTCTCGTGCGTCTTGATGAGCTATTCACCCTTGCTTTCCTTTAAGCACTTAAAAATCAGCATGAGAAAAATCATTACAGTTATTTCTAACACAGCAAAAGAGAAATTTAAAAAAAATCGCTAACACCAAAAGCTAAACAAATCTGAGCAAGCCAGTTTCTTCATTAGCAGGATCAATTCAGAGCCACTAGAAAAGAGTAGACTGCTTGTCTGTGAAAGCATCAGCAGCCTACCTTTTCAAAGGGGAGTTACTTTTCAGTAAGACATTAGTGGCATCAGAAAGGAAGGTTTACCTCTTCTTTTGACATAAAGCTTTGAAAAGTTTGTAAGCTGAAGACATGGTTTCCTCAGTTATAATGTATGCTGTTTTCAAAGATTGTCTTCAACCTCTTTTTTTTAATTGTCTTCAGCATCGTAATGTATGAGCTGTTGTGTTTTTCTATTTTATGTAAAAAATTCCCTAATTATTGTAACTCTCAAAAGTCAGTGAGCTGTTCAATAGAATGAATTACTCTTCCCTGAGCATAGCATGCATAGGAGGTAACTAAAGACTTGTGTTTTGTATCATGTAATTAAATTACAGATATTATGCCAGAATGTCAAAATAGTGATAAAAAGCAGAACCATGTGAATCGGCTTCTTTTTAGAGCCACTAAGTCAGCACTTGTAAGGTTTAGACGACTTAATTTCCCTCCTTCTCAATAAGTAACTTTTTCTTCCAGTTTTAACAAAAATTGGGACTATTTGGAGAATAATTTCAAAAAATACCACCAAGGTTAATGGCAGCTGGTCGTAATTGGATTTCATTCCTTATGCTGGGCCAGGAAATAACCCTACAGTAATTATCAGTGTTTTGAGATTAACTGTAGATGTATGCAAACCATAAACATAACACTAATGAGAATATTCATTTTAGAACTTAAAATACTGATTTCTAATGTGATTATGTTTGTACTTTTTTCACTCCATTCCTAAAATACTCATCAACTGACCACTGTTATCAGAAAACCCTCTGAAGTCAACTTTTTAGCCACATGTGACAGTCTTAATGGAAAGGTTCTAGACATTCATAAATGAGGGCTCCAGTCGTGTCTTTGCACAGCACTAAAATTCAGTCCCTACAGCATCATGCTTCCTAATCAAAGAGAAAACCTTCAGAGGTGACTTTATAAAATATACTTTAGAGGATAATAGTTAATTAAGAAGCAATCTTGATCTAGCATGTGTTTTAAATGAGGGTTGAACGTCTAGAGTGAAAGAAAAAAGATCTGAATCCTGTCAAGTACTTGTGGAGCGTATTTTCTATTCCACTCTTGTAGATTTTGACCAATTCTTGATACAGATGTTGCTAACCACCATTCAGCGCATAATTTACTTTGTTTCTTGAAAACGCCACTGGTACTTCAAAATATGTGTATTGAGCGCCTATAATATCCAAAACACTGGCCCAAAAACTGTGGGAATAATGCGATGAATATAAATAAGCAAACAAAACACATATCAGTAACGCTTTGCAAGATCTTATATCTTAGAGATGATTCAACATGCATGAAAGTGCTTAAATAAAATTTAAATTGCCAAATGCAGTAAAAAATGATAAAGAGAAAGTTCTCTGTGGATTTAAGGATGAGAGATGGTAATGTCCAGAAAAGGAGTAGTAGGCGTTTTTGTGAAATAGATGACATTTGAACTGGTTATCAAATAATTTGCAGAGGTAGAAATACCACTGATATTAATAGCACACACTTTTATAGTATTTACTGTGTGCCCATTGTTCTAAGTGCTTTCATGTATATTAATTCATTTAATCCACTCAACTACCCTGCAAGGAAGGTATTATTATAACCTCCATTTCATAGATGAGGAAATAGTGGCATGGAAGTTAAGTAACTGTGGTCACAGAGCTACGAAGTGGAGGAGCCAGAATTCATCTCTGGCAGTCTGGGTCAGAGTCCATTCATTTATAAGCTTCCACTCAGGGAGGAAAGGAAGAGCATGTTGGGTAAGTTGTGGAGTATATTATTTTCCCATTATTGCTTTAACATATTACCACAAACATAGCAGCTTAAAAGAATAGGAATTCATTGTCTTACAGTGTTGTAGTTCATAAACTGGAAATGTGTCTCACTGGAGTAAAATCATCATGTCATCAGGTTGCTTTCCTTTCTGGAGGCTCTAGGGAAGAGTATGTTTTCTTCACCTTTCCCCTCCTATAGAAGCTGCCATATCTTGACTGGTGGCCATCTTCTATGTTCATTGCCAGTTGTGTTGTTTTGCCCTCTGCTTCTGACATCACATCTCCTTCTCTGACTGACTCACTTGCTTCTCTAGTATAGACATACGAGAAGTAGGGAAGAAATATCCCCTGTAATACACCTCAAGTTCATCCCAGCCCAATGTAAACTCATCATTTCTCTATCTACCTATTACCCCAACTAGATACCTTGAGTGAAAGTCACTGTTGACTCTTCCCTCTCAGAATTGGCTCATTCCTGTCATTCACAAAGTGTGACCTTTTTAAAAATGGGTTCCATCTGTCCCATCTCTCCTAAGGTATCATTTTACTAGAATAACTCCCACTGATCCTTATGCTATACTTTCCACTCAACCATGTTCCTTCCAGCTAAACTTATCTAAAATCTAATTGTACCCAAGCCAACTTGTCTCCATCAATTACTTTTAATTTCTAAGACTCATACCAGTCATCCTTGGGTGCAAGTATACTTTCTGATACCCTGGTTTTGTGAGGTGCCCTCTTCTACACTACTTTGGCATCCTGGTCTAATTCTAAAACTTCATTAATTTTATTATGTTGTAATCAATAATATAGTCCCTACTCAAAAGTTAAGCTTAATAATAATGATGATTACAATATAATAATACTATTATATTGTGTTAAGAAACGGGGCTTGTAAACAGAGTAACTTATTCTTTATAATCTTATATGTTTTTCTGAACAGTGTTAAGAACATTTCTTTTCTTTTTTTTTTTTTTTAAAGATTTTATTCATCTATTTGACAGAGAGAGAGAGACAGCCAGCGAGAGAGGGAACACAGGCAGGGGGAGTGGGAGAGGAAGAAGCAGGCTCCCATCAGAGGAGCCCGATGTGGGGCTCAATCCCAGGACTCTGGGATCACGCCCTGAGCCGAAGACAGATGCCCAACAACTGAGCCACCCAGGCGCCCCGCTAAGAACATTTCTTATATGAAACTATTAGTTCTTGCAAGAATCCTGAGAAATAGATATTGCTTTGTCAATTTTATCCATGAGGAAACTAGGTTATTAGATTTAGTTAGAGTCCTATAACTAAGAAGTAACAAATCTGAAGTTCAAATTCAGAGCACTTTAACTATAAAATATGTGAACTTTGTCTTTGAGGTGCTTATCCAAATACTAGCAGATAAAGGACTAACGTAGTCAAAATGGTGTATTTTGAACATTCTTTGAACTGGTGAAGGGACCTTTGTGAAGTAACCCATTTTTATCTAACTTCTAGAGCCTCCGACCCATAAATGAGAAGGTTAAACTAGATAATTTCCAAGGTTCCCAGTGGCAACCTCCTTAAAGATGTTTACTTTTGCTTTTATTCTTACAGTGAGATAAAAGAACTTAATAGAATTTTCTGATAATTCCAAACTTCCTAATGAAAGCCTCTTGTCTTAGTCCTTTCTAGATCCAATCTATGTGTGAACCAGGATAACACTCCATACAAATTAACCCTTCACATGACCTTGATTTATTTTGAGGTTAGGATGCCAAATGGTTGACACCAACACAATTTTAGTAAATGGTGAAATAAATCATAAAGATCTCTTTTCAACTAATCTACTCTGCAGGTAGTGATGACTCATTCCAGAACTCAAAATGTATGGCTCTTTAGGTCATCACTGCAGCCTACTCTGCCAACTACATATCTCAGTAGCTACCAGAGCCCAGGTGCACTGAATAACTTTATCTCTCAGGGTAATTAATATAGTTATCTTTGGTCTTCCTGTTCTCTATACTTCTTTAATACTGTAGAGTTAAAGTGTTATAAAGAGCCTAGAAAATTCATTTGGTCAAATATTTATTCTTTGAAGAGCTAGTATATCCCTATGTTTTCTAAATGCTGAAGGAGAAACAGAAAAGCATGAGAATTGGTCCTTTGCTGAGAATTTATAATTTAGCATGAAAGAGAAGATATCCATGACACAATTAGAAAACAGTGCAAGGGAATATATAATTAAGTGCCTAATTTTGTGGTACAGGCGATGAGAGTAATAAGATTTCAGAACAGGATGAGAGTAGAGTAGGCTGGAATTGTCAGAGAAAGTTAACAGGGGAGGTGAAAATATTGGTAGATCCTGAAGAATAGGTAGGAGGGAATGAAGCGGAACCATGGGTTAGCAAACTGGGAATATATTTAGGAGACTAGCCTGACAAGAATAGATGTCCTGTGTTGGAATGAAATGGGAAATAACACTGATTCTGTGCTTTTTATTTTCTTCATGTCGTGTCTAAAATACATTGGATAAAAAATCTAATTTTAAAATTTCCAGAGAAAGAAATTCTCAACTAATTTCCTTGTTTTATGTAATTGCATGTAATTCTTTATCACATCAGTGTGTATATAATACCACACCCTACCAAATAATCTTTTGCACTTATTGGACCTATTATATTTTCAAAGCCTACTCTTACGATTGCTGATATTTCCCTCCTTAAGCCTTTTGTATCTTACTACCTTCCATTTTGCTGGATAAGGAGAATACTCATAACTGTTTGCATAATAATGATGGAGATTAAAATAACATCTTACATTTATAAATAGCTTAACAACTTAGAAAATATTTACTCATATCCTAATTCATTTGATCATTACAAGAATTCTGACAAATAGTCAAGGCTAGGTGTTATTACCATTGGTTTACAAATTTGGAAACTGATACCCAGAAAAGTTTAAGTGACTGGCTTTAAGAAAATAGCCAGACATTAGAAGAACTGGGACTTCTAAATCCTCTGTCAGAACGTAGAAAAAGGGCTCTAGTTGGCATATTTCCATGAAACCAAACCTAATTTATTTTCTAACTCCTACCTTGATTCAGCAAGGTTTTTTTTTAATGATATAATGACCATTCTATTCATTTGAAGAGAGCCAAATCTTTAAAACCCACTGTATTCATATGTTGAGTTTAATCTTTAAAAATATACACATTTGGTACAAAGAATAGTTCCACGCACAAACTGACCAGGATAAGGCACTTAACTTTTTTGGCCAACATTCTCATAAACATGGTGGGGTTAATACCAACCTTTTGTAATGATCTAGTAAAGCAGAGAATAGAAACACACATTGCCCTGTAAATTTTATCTTCTGCTTCCAGAAGGATGAAATCCATGTCCTCTATTACTCCTTCTAGGTATAGCTAAAAACCCTAGATAATATATATAAAACAAATATAAGAAGACTGTAATAGATGTAGAGAAGAAAGCAGACCAGCAGGAGACCACAAGACAAAGGAATGACATAATGAGGAAACCAGCAACTTGGAACCACCAATAGAGGAAGACAAAAGAAGCTTTCTCTCTCCAGCCAAAGAACCGGGAGTATCCAAGCAAAACAGGAAACTTTCAGACAATGCTTCTACTCTAGCTAAACACCACCAAAAACATTATGGCCCCACTTCCAACACTGTTAGCAAAGCAAAGGCCTAGCAGAGAGCCTAAACTTCCATCCTTGATAGGCTGTCAAGAGTCACCCCAACACTACTGGGGTGATGTCACAGAAGACCCAGTGGGGAACCCCAACCCCCCACAGTATCAGTGGAGATAACATGGCACCATCCAGGCCCAACTGGCTGACAACCACAAAATGCTAGTGAAAGAAACTAAAGAAGATCTAAATAAATGGAGAGGCATACAGACTGGGAGGACTTAATATAGTAAAAATGTCAGTTCTTCCCAAATTGATATACAGGCTTAACACGATTTCTACTAAAATGCAGGCAAGATATTTGTACACATAGACAAGATTATTCTAAAATTTATATGGGAAACCAAAGAAATTATAATAGCTAAAATCATTTTGCAAAAGAAGAATAAAGTAGATGGAATCACTCTACCTAGATTCAAGACTTATTATATGGCAACAGTAATCAAGATTCTGTGGTATTGGCAGAAAGGTAGACACATAAATCAATGAAGCAGAATAGAGGATCCAAAAATAGACCCATGCAAATATGCTCAAATGGTTTTTGACAAAGGTGCAGAAGCAATTTAGTAGAGGAAAGAGTCTTTTCAAAATGTGTTGGAGAAATCAGACAATGATAATAAGAAAAGAAAGAGAGACAAAAAAGAAAAGAAAAAAAAATAACTTCAATCTAAACTAATGTCTTAAAGGGGACCAGAATATGTCACCCCCAAATATGCCACTTTGGCATATTGAAGATTTTGAATTAAAGTGACTTAAACAGCTGGTGCAAGGGGGACACTAATTCCTCCGTCCCTCTGAAAGCAGAGAGAAATATCCCATGTGAAAGGTCCCCTCTCTATACAAGGAGGCTAGAAGGTGTCATTATCACCTAGGAATTTAGGGCTGAGAAGACTATAAGAGGCTTGTTACTTCTTCATCAGTTTGCTCTCCAAACCCAAACCCCTTTGTCCTCTTTGTTCTTCACAAATTTATTGTTTCTTTGTCTAAAAGGTATTAAGGCTGCCTGCTTTGGTCACTTCTTTGAGTCTCATATTTTTATGGGCTCCTGCATGTATGAAATTAAATTTGTTGTAATCCTGTTTATCTGTCTGATGTCAATTTAATTATTAGGCCAGCCGAAGAACCTAGAAGGGAAGAAGGTAAAAGTTTTCTTCCCCTACAACCTCCTACAAAATTAAGTTAAAATGAATCATAGACTTAAATATAAAACATGACACTGTAAAACTTTTAGAAGTCAACAAAGGAGAAAATCTTTAGAACTCAGGAGTTCTTAGACATGATCCATAAAAGAAAACAATCAGGAAATGAACTTCATCAGAATTAAATAAGTCTTTCTTAGTGAAAGTCCCTACTAATACAAAGAAAAGGCAAGTAACAGTAGGAGAAAATATTTGGCAACCACATATCAGATAAAGGACTCGTATCTAGAATATATATAGAAAGAAATCTCAAAACTCAGCCATGACCACAAACAACGCAATTAGAAAATGTACAAAAGACATAAAGAGGTATTTAACCAAAAATAATATATGGATGGCAGATATGCATATGAAAAGATGATCAGTATCACCGGCCATTAGGGAAATAAAAATTAAGTTGACAAAGGGGACGCCACTGTACCTGTTAAAACAGCGGAAGTAAAAAATAGAATGGAAAGCTGAACTCGTACAGCCACCCTGAAAACTAGTTTGGCAGTTTCTTTAAAAGATAACATCTGACCCTGCAGTTACACTCCTGAGTGTTTTTCGCAGAGAAACGAAAACTTGTGTCTATGCAAAAAGCTGTGCATGATTGTCCACGGACGCTTGATTTTTAAGAGCCCAGGAGTGGAAATGATCAAACTGCCTCATAGTTGCATGATTAAATTAACTGTGGCATATCCTGACCACGGAATCCTGCTCAGCCACAAAAGGAACAAACTACTGATATACAGGCCACAAGGAGGATGAATCAGAAGGACAGTATGTTGAGTGAAAAGGACAATGTGCAGGAACGCCTGGGTGGCTCAGTAGGTTAAGCTTCTTCCTTCAGCTCAGGTCCTGATTCCAGGGTTCTGGGATTGAGCCCCACATCAGGCTCCCTGTTCGGCAGGGAGTCTGCGTCTCCCTCTCCCTCTGCCTGCAGCTTCCCTTGCTCGTGCCTTCTCTTTTTCTGTCAGATAAATACATAAAATCTTTAAAAAATTAAAAAGACCATCTGCAAAGGTCACATACAGTATATATGTATATATAACATTCTTGAGATGGCAAAAATATAGAAAGGGCTGGCAGCAGGTTGGTGATGGTTAGGAATGGTAGGAGGCAGAGGAATGGTAACTATCAAAGGGCAACACGGGGGGATATCTTTGTGATAATAAAATATTTCTGTATCTTGGGGGTGTTACACGAATCTCCACAGGTGCTAAAATGGCAGCGCTATACGCACCTGATACTGATGTTGAATCCCTGTCTTAAGTACTATGTAAGGTGTAAACACTGGGGAAGAATGAGTTAGTGTTCACAGGACCTCTTTGCAATTTCCTTTGAAAGGAAGCTGCTAGAAGATGGCCCCACCAATCCTCACAGAAGTCTGTAGACTGCGATCACTCAGGTTGAGTACCTCAGATTGTAGATTAAGAAGACCCTGGTGCCAAATATCCAAATTGACATTTAATGAATAATAAAATTGAAATCGTCAGCATTTTCAGCAGCTTTGAACGATGTACTGAAGGTGACAAAATAAAGCTGATCGATGTAAAATTCTGTAGTTGGATCCCAAAAGGCAACTGAGTAAGCACAAAAAGGTAGAGATGGCACTTTCCAGCCGCACACGTGAAAAAAGACTTCGAGAGTTTTACATTATATTTCAAGTGCAATATGAGTCAACCCGGTAGCTGCTCCAAACACTAAAAATTCGGCTGCATTACTATTCATTGCTAAATTTACATAGCAGTTATCTATGCACTTCACACAAATTTTTAAATTTATTTAATCCTGGGGCGGGGGAACTAGGCTAGGCCTGTGATGGGTATTAAGGAGGGCACATATTGTATGGTGCACTGGGTGTTATATGCAAATGATGAATCATGGAACATTACATCAAAAACTAAGGATATACTGTATGGTGACTAACAACATAATAAGAAATTATTATAAAAACAAATAAATAAATAAATAAATTTACTTAATCCTTCTAATAACCTGAAGAAGAAAGTAACATTTTTATCCCCCCCCCTTTTATTTTAAGATGTGTAACTTCAGACTCAGACATGTTAGATAACTTGTTCAAAGTCTGACTGCTAACAAGCACGAATCAGCGATTCAAACCCAGTCTCAGACTCTTAGGTCTTCATCACTTGGCACATCACAGCTGTGAACCGGCTCTTCCAGAGCCAGGCATGTGTGCACACATTCATTCAACAATATCTAAATGCCAAGCATCGCTTTAAAAAACATTAAGGTTGCCGCTATCGTGGCCTTCTCTCATTAGGGAAATAGACAATAAATAAATAAGAATATATTAACAATGGCAAGTACTATTATAGTATTAAAATAGAGTGACGTGATTGAAAGTGGTGAGAGAAGCTACTGCGTATTCTGTGGCCAGGGGAGGTTTCAAGAGGAAGGGACAGGTAAACTCAGACCTAATTGACCAGAAGGAGGCAGCCACACCACTATGTGCTGAAGTGCTTCTGAGCCAGGACAGGCAGTGCCAGCACCTGAAAGTGGATCCCCTTGGCCCGATTGAGACCAAAGGAAAGGACAAATGTGACTGGAGCACTGAGAGTGGCATAAGGGGGTCTGAGGGAGGTGAGATTACAGAGATGACACAGGGCAAGAAGTTGGGACTTCATTCGCATTATAATGGGAAGTCTCTGGAGTGTTTCCAGCAGAGGATGACTTGATCTACTTTATGTTTATTTTTTTGTTTTTTTTTTGTATTTATTTATTTTTTCAGGGAGAGAGAGAGTTAGAGAGGGGGTGTGTGTGAGCAGAGGAAGAGGCGGAGGGAGAGGGAGAGAATCTTAAGCAGACTCCTTATGTTGAGCATGGAGCGCAACTGGGGGCTGGATCTCTCAACCCTGAGATCATGACCTGAGCCAAAACCAAGAGTCAGACACTTAACCCACTGAGCCACCCAGGCACCCCCCAATCTACTTTCTGTTTTTGAAAGAGCCCTTTGGCTACTAAGCAGACTGTAAGGATGTAGGAGGGGAAGAGGATGAGCAGTGCTGGGTAGGTGAGAGAGGATTGTGATGTAGACAAGAGAGCTGTCAGAGGACAGGTGAGCGTGGGTGCGGAAAACAAGCAGTTGCCATCAGCTCTGCACGGTTCTCAGAATATTGTGGTCAAGTCTTGGCATCATTCTCTGGAAGGCTAGCAACAGGATAGGGCAGGGATGAGAGCCTGTTAGAATATCCAAAGAAGTTTCTGTATGTGTATTATCACACTTTAAGTATTTTAACAAATAATCCATATTTTAATATAAAATTTTTAATGTTGCTAATGTTAATTTTTGAGCAACAAGAAAACCTCCTCTTTAATAATAAAACTATGGGAAATAAAGCTTGATAAATTATGCTGATGGGATATTACGGACAAGATCGGAAAAACCTCAAAGTAGGACATGTTTAGAGGAAATTCATTAGAGGATGGTGAGTCAGAGCTTATTAGACTAAACATTGTGTGTTTACTCTAACAAGAAGGAAACTGTGACTAGATACCTGCCTTCTAGTGGTTCAAGGACTAAGGAGTGTAAGGAAAATGAAACTCTTTTAGCACCAAGAGGAAGATTAGAACTTAACGAATAGAAGCTACAGGTAAATAAGTTTCTTCTGAGCACAAGGAAGAACCATGGGATCATTAGAGCTACCCACAATGAGATGGATTCTTGACTCTTCCCCATCAGTATAGTTTACCCTGTAAACAATTTCCAAGAGTAAAGAATGAAATGAAGGATGGGGTTCCTCTAGATTCTTTAAGAAAAAATAGAAGAGGTTATTAATTATTAACTTCTAATGCATTTTTTTCTATACTATGCCATTGTTCTTTCACATTCTTAAAAGAAATTACACAAGTAAGCATCTTGGTGAGTAGGTACTATCTAAATTCTAAAAATCACAAATATTAAAATACACTATTATTATTTAAAGTCATGCTGGGAAGATCTGATTCATATTTGCATTCTAAAAATAAACAGTAATATATAAAATCCATTTTTTACTCATTTGGTGTTTGCTTTTACTGTTTTTTAAAAATAAAATTCTGATGTTCTATAGATTTCGGCAATACCAACTTATAACTTCTCGTTATGGTAACAGCTAGTAAACTACTCTGTTATACCACCATCTTAATGCTCATGATATTGTACAGTCAGCAAGTTGAAAAGATAATATATTATTATCTTTTGTTATTTATGCTTGTAGAACTTGGAAAGAATTATTCTTTAGCAGTGCATTAAGAAATCAATTAATAGTGAATTAAAGCAATTAAATACGTTCTTTTAGCATTTGAGATACTAGAAGCACTGTTATGTTGCACTGTAAATCAAGCCAATTTCAGCAGTAGATGGGTTTTGTCACGTGCATGAAACCTTTAAACGCAGTTCCAGTAGGTCTTAGTACTATTATCTGCCAAAGTCTGAGCTCTCAAATTGTTGTTTGCCCAAGCCCAGCCAGATCTGTGCTGGGTATTCATTTTCACGGCAGCCTTTCCACTAGATTTGGTACTTCGCTGGTTTAAGGAAACTTAATCTTTTAAAGACATTTGTAAGTTACCCGCAAACCATTCTACTAAGAGTGTATCATAAAGCCTTCCTAAAGGTCAGACATAAAATAAGGAACGGACTCACATTAAAGGAAAAGAAAGATGTGACTATGTGAGAAACAAAACACTGTGCAACTGAAAAGGCGGGCAAGTGAGTCCCCAGAACAGAGTGGACACTTGCCCATCTTCGTGGAGTGCATGAATGAGTGCATAATGGAGTCAACGGATTAACAGGTTCTCAATGTATTTAAGATTAAAATATTGGCAGTTTGGTTGTGAAACACAAGCCAATGACATTCTGAAGTGAGATACTGACCCACATTTTAACATGAAGTTATTTTTAAGGGCATTGATGATGATTTTATTGACAAAACATTCTTATGTTTTCTTATTTTTCAAAGTACATTCACATATGCCACCTCCCTTTTGCTTCACAACACAGTCTCTGTGGGTCTTAGAGAAATGTGGCTTCCTCATCTTTATGCCCTCACTCCTTAGCCCAGCACCTGGCCCTGCGTAGTACCCTGTAAGTAATGATGATAAAAACATCAGATAACAACTATTCAGCACTATTTGGTATTCCTTCTACCTAAGTTTCCAGTGGATTATATGACAGTAGGCCCCACCACCCAGGGTTTCTCTTTCCACAGTTTCAGTTACTCAGAGTCAACCAAGGTCCAGGAGTCAATGATCCTCCTTCTAACATATGATCAAAAGGTCAATAGTAGCCTAACGCTAATCGCAATGCCTGCATCATTCACCTCCCTTCATCTCACCAGGTGGGCATTTGAGCATCTCTCATCATTACAAGAAGAAAAATGAACACAGTACAGTAAAATATTTTGAGAAAGACCACATTCACACCAATTTTATTATAGCTCATTGTTATAATGTTATGATATTGTTTATATTATATTGTACATTGTTTAGTATATTCTATTTTATTATTAGTTATTGTTCATCTCTTACTGTGCCTAATTTATAAATTAAACTTTGTCATTGGTCTGTATACATAAGAAAAAAACAGTTTATGTAGGGTTTGGTACTATCTGTGGTTTTAGGCAACTACTCGGGGTCTTGGAACATATCCCCCATAGGTAAGGGAGACTATTCAATCTTTCAAAATACCTTCAGCAGTGCATACTCTTAATGATCCGATTTATAGCTGAGGCAGTTATAGCGTTAAGAAAGTAAACCACTTACCCAAACCACAGAGCTCGTCCGCAGAAAGTCCGAGATGTACGCCCTGATCTACCAGAATAGAATGCACATACTGTTAATCGCTGTGAGCTGCTCTTGTAGCATTTTCTCTTTTTTGTGGGGAGAGGGATATAAAAATGCCAAAGCACTATTTTTATTGATCAGTGATCATAAAACATTCCCTTTGAATGCTCCAACAAAAAGTTCGGAAGCTACTTGTCAGTATAATATATTTAAGAGAACATTTCTTTTTCCAAAGCAAAAACATAAATCATGAACTAAAAGCCATATTTCTTGTCAATGTATCTAATTTCAGCTTGGAAATGTTTGTATTGAAGTGTGTAAAGCAGTAATGTGATAGTAAATTCTCATGATGACAGGCTGTCGGGATGAAATTGTTGGATTAGCAAGAGGAGAAAAATTGCTATTTTAGTGACAATCCTTGAAATGGAAAGTGAAAAATTATACAGCTTAACAATTAATTATGTCCAAGCTTGCATTCAATTACAGTTTTCTTACACTGAGATCTTAGCATAAATCTTTAAACTTGTAGAAATTTAAACTCAGAGTTGTTTCCTTGGTGTTGACACTTGGATTATAGGTGTTCCATTTGTGAGAAGATTAAAAATACTTCATGTTACTATAGACTCAAGAGTCATTTGATTAAGAACATCATCATGAAAAATATAATAAATCCTTTCCCCAAAACTATCATGTATTTTAGAAGTTCTTTCAAAATACTTGAGCTGTTTATTGTCTCCCCTCTTTTAAGGAGCCCTAGACTTTATTTTCCAGAATAAAAACATCTTTCTTAAAATTCTGGGATTTGAAATCAGAGTGGATCTGAATAATATCGTATACTCTATTTGACATTTCTGTCAATACTCAATCAAGAGTTGAATTTTCTTTATAGCTATTCTGATAATCATGATGTACAATGACATTGATAATAATGGTGACCATGGTAATTTTACCATTTTTGACTAAATGTCTTGGGATAAAATAAAAAAATATATATATATACATATATGTGTGTATGTGTATATATATATATATAAATATATATATGTCTACTATCAGAATCTTAGATTTTATTGGCAGTCTTTTCTCTAATCCTTAGAATTTTGGCAATTGCTACTGCTTTCTCATAAAGATTGCAATATATTGTATTGCAGTTTAATATAATGTGATATTGTTTTCTCATTAAACAATCCCTTCCCCCTCATACACACACACACCATGGAAAACAAAGAGATTTTTTAATGCTATTTAGTTCAGGGCTCTATTTTTTCTTTCTTTCATATTCAAAGTGTACCCTCTCCTCCATCCTGGCCCCACTGACAATAAGAGGATGCTGAGATTTGAAGAAGCAATTTATCCAGATTTTACTTATGAATGGTTCTGGTTGCTGTAGAGGGATTCTGAAAACAACTGTGTTTTCTAAAGCAATTGTTTGGTCTGAACAAAAAGAACAGAGAAAAATCCACCTTAGTTTATTCCAATATAGCAATCAGATCATTCTGAGAAGACTGGTTTTAGACTTTTGTAAAGTTAATAGTAGTCTTCTGTACGTTCTTATATACCACAATATAATAAATGGGGTCACTTCCCAAAACTAGACAGGTGTGTTTTTGCAAGCATGGAGAGCAAAAAAGAGGAGGGGAGTATAAAATAATAAGACAAGTAGTTTTGTTTTTATTTAAGAGCAAGTAAATATTCATTTGGATATAAGGAAAACAAAGAGTAGGTTATTCTAAATCAGAACAAAGTGCCACAAAAATTTGAATGCTGTCTTTTTGACTATTGTTTCTCACACATCCAGGAATTGTTCAGTGAAAAAAAAAAAACAAGACAAAACAAAACAATAAGAGAAACAATTCTACAATCTCTCTTTATTTTCCCAAACTCTCCAAAATAACCAGCAACTAGGGATCTTCTATTTTTCTTCCCCACTGATACTATTTCATTTTGTGATTTAAATAAACATAGCCCGTCTGGCCTCTTTGGTCTTCTTGTCCCTCAATGTGTATTTAAAGGTGATATTATCTTTAGGATTTATTTCCTTTTGCTTAGTGGAATCTAAGCCACTTTAATTGGGAAAATAAATCAGTGTCAGATCATTATTCCATGTCTTCCCGGGAACTATATCACACTCAAAACTGAGATTGGCATCTCCTGCTCAGTGGCATTTATCACAACCTCTACGGCACAATATAAAGAATATGGATGAAAATACTTAATAAGGATTTGTTGAAAGAATAGAGGGTATGTTGGTGAATGGCAGATAAAAGAAAATAATTAGTGTAAGACTGGCATGGCTTACTCCCCTAGCTCCAAATGTCAAGCAGCAGGGTTTATTTACTGATTCCAGAATTTAAAATATTTAACCTTTATTGTAGAATGGATGATTTCTTAGTTTCCTAAGGCTGCCATAACAAAGTTCCACAAACGGGGTGGCTTAAACAACAGAAATGTATTGCTTTACAGTTCTGGAAGCTAGAAGTTTGGAATCAAGGTGTCTGTAGGGTTGGTTCTTTCTGAGACCTGAGGGAGATTCTGTTTCATGTCTCTCTCCCAGCTTCTGGAAGCCTCGAGCACTTCTTGCAGATGGTGTTCTCCCTGTGTCTTGACAGCATCTCCCCTCTGTGCTTGTCTGTCCGGTATCCAAAAGTCCAATAGCACACCAGTCGTATTGGATTAGGGGCCTCATCTCAGCTAATTAGATTTGCTACAAACATATTCCGGATAAGATCACATTCACTCTGAGACACTGGATGCTAAGACTTCAACATATGAATTTGATGGGGATGCAGTTCAACCCATAACTGATAGAATATATTTTATTAATAGAACATAGTCCCTAAAAATGAATCAATTTGTAATGGAATGAAATATTCCCCATCCATTTGTGTGATTTGCATGAGGACACAGGATGATTTTTCAGTACCTTGATATCTACATCAATTAACATAAGGCATGACACAAAATAAGAACAAAGTAAAAATTGAGTGAATGAATGTGTGCATGGTGTATTACTTGTATTAGTTTGCTAGGGCTGCCAAAACAAAATACCTCCTACTGGGTGACTTAATAGAAATTTCTAATGTTACACTGTATGTTAACTAACTAGAATTTAAATAAAAACTTAAAAAATTTATTTTCTTACAGTCCTGGTGGTTGGAGGTTCAAGATCAAAGTATCAGCAGGCCTCTCTTTTTCTGAGGGCTCTCTTTCTTGGCTTGCAAATGACCACCTTCGTGCTTTGTCCTCACACAGCCGTCCCTCTGTCTATGTAGTCTGCATTAATCTACTCTTCTTATAAAGACACCAGTCATACTGGATTCAGTCCTACACTAAAGACTCAATTTTACCTTAATAACCTGTTAAAGGTCCTATCTCCAAAAATAGTCACATTCTGATTTTAGAATTTCAATATATTAATTTTGGGGGTATAAAATTCAGCCTGTAACACTTGGGTTTAGATTAAGGTCCAATAACAAAAAGATCCTAAAATATAATTGAATCAAGGAAAATAAAAGTCTACTTGTCTCTCATGTAACAATAATTCAGAAGTAGGCAGAAATCCAGGGATTAGTAGCCTCTGCTGTAATGGTCATCTAAACACCTAACTCCCGTCTACTCTGTTGCTTTTCCCTCCCTTCAGGTAGGAGTCTCATTGATGTAGTTGAGACTGACTCACCATATTGCTTTCAATTTGCCAGGCCCCAAACTAAGCCCTTTTGCATGTATTATATCATCAGGACTGTATGTTTTAAGTATTGTGTCATAAAAAAGAAAAATCATGAATGCACAGTAGAAAGTTAATAAACTATTTGTCTTGCTTTTCATCTGCAAATGGAAAGGTCCAGAACTATTTAACACATTGAGTGAATATGACGCTCTCTCTCCTTTAATAATTCTTGACATAACTGACAACACATACTTAAAGCTCCGAGCATATTTTCAGATGATCAGTTGTTGAATATGGATGTGCATGGGAAAAGCTAAATTTCAAATTATATAATGTTAATTTTCAAGAGAATGAAGATTGAGCAGTTTTTACTCATCCATCCACTTACAACATAAGTTCTAGCCACAAGTACATCATTACTTTAGAAATTTAATTTGCCTTACTGAGGAAATGTTGCAATGTTCAATTCTATCCAGTCATTTAAAAATATGCAGATCTTTTAATAGACTTATTATCTTGGACCCAATTTGTCATTAACATATGTTTCTCCACCTTTCCATAAGAAATTCTTACATTCGAGTCTGTAATATGGTTAAGATAATGCATGCTGTTGTAACAAGTAAATATACAAATAGAAGGAGATTTCTCACTCTTGTAAAGCCTAAACAGTTATTTCTGCTTAGTGAACGTTGTTTTTTAAGCAATGCTTCAAGAACTCTGTCTCTTTCCACCTATTGCTTTTGTCATCTCCTCAGGATTCAGTCTTTAGCTAATCCTTGCATCTGAAGGGAAAGAAAGTGGAAATGGTCTCTATGATTCTTAACCATTCTTGCTCATGAACATTCTGTTGGAGAAACTAACCACATGACCCCTTCATATGCAAGAGGTGTAGGTAATGTCGTCCTTGGCTGGCAGCCATTTCCTAGCATTGCTCTGCACTACAGAAGGGAGGACAAGGATAGAAGGCTAGTTGTCTCGCAACAAACATTTCCTTTAATTGAGTAATGCAACGGCTTTCTATATCTTTTTGGAGCGATATCTTAACATCAAGTCAGATGCACATGATTTCTCTAAAAATAAAATAGTAAGTTATTTCATGTAGAGAAGGAATTCTGAGTTGAGCCATAAGATACTATCTACTAAAAAATCTCTCTTAGTCAGTTATTCAGTTAACATATATTATGCATCTAATTGTTTTAAGCCTGTTACCAATCGGTTCAAATCTTTGGGCAAACCAATTTTCAGAGGAGTTATTCAAAGCCTCTGGAAATGCATGTAGCCAATGTTCTCATTTGTTATTGTAAAATTTTTAGCTAGTATTTATAATACCCAGACAGAAGACTAAGAAACTGGAACTTCAGAGATTTAACTATAAAAAAATGAAACAGAATTTTTATAGTATTCGGTAATTACTCTTAAATCTTTATAGTAATAGATTGTCCCTGTGAGACACAATTGGTTGGGATGTAAAAAATTGATTTGGTACGTAGATATTAAAATACACTCATGTTGTATTGCAAGATAATGAGGCATAAATGTGAGGTTTTTGTTTTGTTTTGTTTTGTTTTGTTTTGTTTTTAAGACAAGTACCAGGTTTTAGTTAATTCTCTGCCCCGGGATTTAGCACTGTGCCTGGCATTGTATAATTTCTCACTTAAATGACATTGATTCTTAAAAGAACAAGTGAATGAAATGGAAAGAGGCTCATATAAATGAATAATTATCATTTGTTTTACTAGGCAAATGTACTTCGGTAGTATTTATTTTTCAATTGTTTCTCTAGTTCCCTAGAATCTATAATCAATATCATAATTTCTCATCTTCCTCCTTAATCTCATCAATCCACTCTCATTAAAAGCATAAGGTCCAAATAAGTACCAGGCCCTCATTCCCGGTATTCATTTGCCCAACCATTAGGACCCCCACTGTCCTCCTTTTCTTGTATGGCCCAGACCTCTCTTCCCCAAGTGGTCCTAGAACACTATATCAGAGGATTCTTACTTCAGGCCTTAGCCCAAGAGGATCCTAGGTACGGAGGGTCTTCAGGAAGCTAAACATTTTAACCATGTAACTTTGTGAGTATTAGAAAGAAGCAAAGCACTGGATTTCTGAAGAAGAGTTTGAATGGCTGAAGCCAGCCAAGGAGATTGGGTTCTCCAGAAGTTTGGTGTGCAGGGATTAAAAATCAACATTTGTGGAAGAGGGAGGGTGGAAATAAGATTACGGAGTGGAGGAAGTCTAATTATTTCAGAACCACAAAGTCTCAACCAACCCCATAGGGAGTTCTGTGGTGTTAGAGTTATCCTCTAATGGCCCAGAAGAGTTGGGACCTTACACTCATTACCAGTGGTCCTTGCGTGAGGCAGCTCTCTGCAGATGAGTCAAACCCTGAAGCTGCTGACAGCCTGAGTTGCTCTTCCATGCTAGAGCAAATGTTTCTTCCCTGAAGGAGGATCTGGGTAGTGGAATTCCATATCCATCCCATAGATCAAAAATTATAATAAAAGAAATTAGTCTCTCAGTTCATCTATCTTTGTTTCAATCATACACATCCATGAACTGATGACATATTCTGGGGTCAGAGTCAAAATACCAAACAACTGTTGCCCCCCCCCATTCGATCCATCAGAACCAACACCAACCACAAAAAGTCCATTTGGCCTTACCTGTGTGAGCCACCTCAGTATCAGCACTCATGCAACAGAGTGTTCCCTTTGCAATTGTGATGGTAAATTTCTTCAAATCTTCAATGNNGAGTTTGTGATGGGGGGAAAAAGGGAAAAGTTCAGGGAAATGAGTTTATAGAAGGATTGATAAAAGCCCTTATGTGTTTTTACTAATACAATTGAACATTATGGTTGAACTCCATGAAGGCTTGGTACATGCCAGGCATTGTGTTCAATCCTTTAATTATCTCATTTAACATTCCCAGTGCTATGAGACAGGTACCATTATGATCCCAGTTACAGGTGATGAAACTGGAGGGTAGGAGTAAGTGATATGTTCATGGGCAAACCTAATATCCTGTAGAGCAGGGTTAGAAACCCATATCCGTCCAACTCTGGAGCTTGACTCCAATGATTGTTGTGCTGCCCACTTGAATTTCTGAACATTCATGGTTTTACCTTTCTTTGTGTCCATTGATTGCAGAAGAGATGGGGTTGTGAACAATGATGATACATTTTCTTCTTTTTCAATTTGGCCTCTTTCTCCTCTGTTATTCTGGGCCACCAATCTTTAGATTTACCAAGTACTGCCCCAGGGTTTTTGCCCTACTAACCACTGAAAATTTGCGTCTTTCCTCTTTACTGCTTTGCTAATCCCTAATTAATTAGTCAGAGAGAAGAAAACCAGAGGATCTGGATAGCTTTTTTTGGTTTTTGTTGTAAACTCAGGGCATTGAATTGTGCCCTAAAATATATACCTACCAAACACTGACTATCTTTATGTTTACTTTTATCTTTTTTCCATTCTTTAATTTATCTTTTCAATGTCTGTGAATATAAAATATCATTACAATACGTTTAAATAGTGTGCAATGCTTGAAACTCTTGAAATTTTTCTTTCTTGTTTGGAAATCAGTGTGACACTATTAAAATATGCCATTGAATGAGATACAGATAACCGACATGCTGCAATAATGAGAACCTCAATTTCCAATGTCTTCATATATTTTAGCTGTTATCATTGCAATTGTTATACAGTGCTTTCCAAACAATGAATTGAAACACATTAGTAAGTCATGAGAATTTTTCTGTGAAATACAGCCTAAGAGAGCTAATAAAACAGATAATTCTCACCTCCAAGATAACCACTATGCCATGAGTTATTTTTGAACCATTTAAAAAGAAGTTAATTTCAACCTTGTAGCAAAAGTCTCTTTCAAATGGAGATGGTATTGTTCGATTCTCACTGAGTATGACTATAAGAAACAATGGTTAATCCTTTTTATGAAAAATGGATTTAAGTCCATATTCACTCTTTAGGAAATTCTGAGGTAATCAAATCAAGTTTAAAAGGATTGTGTTGAGGTTTTTGGGTTTTGTTTTTTTTTTTTAATAATTGTTGCAACTACATTTTAGGCTAACAAAGTCTTCCTTCATAAATGATGTACTGTGAAAGAATTGCAAGTGCTTTCTAAATGCAAATAAAAAAGTGATTGAAAATCTTCATAGCAGAACTATGTACTTCTCTTGAGTAACTAAGAGCTTTCTACATAAATGGTGGCAATGTAGATACATGGTATACAAATTATCGTTGGTCTCTAAGTGGTTCTCCACACAGATACGCAATGGCAACAACCAGTTAAAAGTGTCCATATTGTGAAAGCAGGAATATATTCGTAATAAGTTGTAAGTAATTACATGTGAAAATGAGTAGCCAAACAAGAAATGTTTCTGAATATTCCCCATGTACAAGCCACTCTCTAGATGTTGTATGCTTCGTTAGCTGGCACTGCTCTAACAAAATACCATAGACTGTGTGACTAAAATAACAGATACTTATTTCTCACAGTTCTAGAGGACAGGAAGTCTTAGATCAGGTGCCAGCAGAGTCGGGGTCTGGTGAGAGGTCTCTTCCTGCCTCCAGATCACTGCCTTCTTGCTGTGTCCTCACATGGCGGGGATGGGGTAGAGGGAGCAAGGGAGTTCTGATCTCTTCTTATAAGGGAACTAATCCTATCATGAGGACCTCCCCTTCATAACCTCATCTAAACCTAATTATTTCCCAAATGCTCCACATCCTAATACCCTCATTTTGAGGGCTAGTGCTTTAAACAGGAATTTTGGGGAGACATGAACATTCAGTCCACAATACTATGTCAGTAGAAAAAGCCTTCTGAGGGTTTCAGCTCTCTCTCAACAGTTGACAATTGCCCTCTTAGTGAATTGATGTGTATAGATGTACATTTATGGCAAGCTCTGTAAGGGCAGAAGGAGTGTTATTCCCTGATGTCATCTTCAGTGCAAAGTACATTAGCACAGAGAATAGAATAGAGTAGGGCTGGGTAAATGAATGAATAATGAGGAGAGATGAGACAGACACGTAGACATAAAAATAAATAAATAAATAAATAATAACAAAATCAAAAAGAATATCTTGTAGGCAAATACATCACACTCTGTCATATATATGGCAGAGATATTATATCAAAAGGTCCTAGAAGGAAAAGGCATTATCATAGACGGATAACCTGGGCTTGGTAAAGAGGGAAGATAGTGAAGAGAAGAAACCACTAACTGAGGAAATTTTATAAGAATAAGCCATAAATAAGAAATTCAAGGGTATTTTCTGGGAATGCTGAAATTTACTCAAAGATGGTGGAAGAAAACTGAGGGTTTTCTACGTATATCTACGAGATACTGGGGAAATAAGCCGTAACTGACAAGTTCGCAAACTTGGTCCTCTAGATTCCACGTTAGCTAATGTTTGTTTTATCTTGGTTCTGTACTCTTTTAAATGTTTTTAATTAGTTGTCAATGCATACATCCATCTTGGAAGATTTGACATAAAAATCTAAATTCTCAGCTTTTCAAAAAAATTCTGTCTTTTAGCATCACTCTCACATCCAATCAGTGGGATCAGTGGGAATGAAGAAACAGCTGCCAAGACTGCCCTCCTGTTGTTTACCCCTGACCCCATAGAATCTTTTCACTCATTTATGTTTATCTGTCTGGCTCCTTACAGTTTGAGAGGTCTAATGAGGATGTGGTTTGAGATCAGATCTCTCTCTCTACCGCTCTCTCTCTCATGCACACACACACACACACACACACACACACACAGTGTGTACACAGAATCACATGGTGGAATCATCATGAGCTTTAACTCTTCCAGCCCTAGAAGTTTACCGCTGTTCTGGAAACTCACAAGTGGCAGTATGAAGTCAGCAATGGTCATAGCTCTGAATGTGACACTAATTTGAGTCAACAGTCTCAACAGTCCCCATTAAGCCTGAAAGAGACAGAGGAGGTGCAGGAAGTATAGAAAGTTAGAGAGTTTAGACTTTATATTCAATGCTGAAATTCTGCCACTGGAGAGGGAGTTGTTATTCAATAAATAATGACTTGCAAAAGGAGGAATTCAATGGTCCCTCTTTTGTTAACCAAATTACCTTCAAGAAGCTTTTCTGCATACTTCCTAGAAATCTTAAATGCTGCTGCTTCACAGCATTTAAAAACCATATGTTCTCGGGGTGCCTGGGTGGCTCAGTCATTAAGCGTCTGCCCTCTGCTCAGGTCATGATCCCAAGGTCCTGGGATCGAGCCCCGCATTAGGCTCCCTGCTCAGTGGGAAGCCTGCTTCTCCCTCTCCCAATCCCCTTGCTGTGTTCCCTCTCTCGCTGTATCTCTCTCTGCCCAATAAATAAATAAAATCTTTAAAAAACAAAACAACAACAAAAAAACCCCGTATGTTCTCAATGGTCTGGAATATAGAACTTCCGAAACTCAATAGGGCAGGTGCTCCCTCTGAGCATTTGTAAGAGTCATAGGCCCTAATACTAGGAAAATGAATACACGATTATACATACAATTTCAGAAGGTTCAAGGGATTCTTGAAAAGACCCTTCATTGATATTTTGGTTGTACGTACAAATTCTACATTAAAGGAATTTTCTTCAAGGATATTGTCAAAAGATGATTTAAAGGTTAAACTGACAAAATTTGGAACTCTCAGCAAAGGGCATGAGTAAGACTCCCGACTCTACCTCTTAGAAAACTGTGCGATTATCTCAAATGTAAGGATCATGGATGAGAGGAGACAATTTGATATACTAGGAGGGAAATGGAGAAAATAGGAAGGAGACAATTGGGATAAGAGATACTGGGGAAATAGAATCTGATTGATGATCCCTCTATTTTCAAATTCCAATGTGTTGAAGTTTTAGCCATATTATGGATGATCTAAGACTTTCTGATATCCCAGCAATGACACACTGACAATATAAGAAGCTCCCATTTCTTTCCAAAGTCAGCCTTCTCTGTAGCATAAACTTACTTTCTGTTTGAAACTTGCCTCTCTCTTGTGACCTGCATCTTACTACATGTCGTACAATAGTGGTGGTGTACCTTTTGCAGACTCCTTCCCATTGATATCAAACTGGAAGAGTTTTGGAGCCAAATTGGTCTTACTCCTCCATGTATCTTCTCCAATGTACTTATACTCTCAAGATTTAGTAGAAGCTCAATATTTTATTTAGTAAGTTAAAGATGATAATTAAAGTTACATTTTAGGATCAAAAAATTTCAAAACTCAAGGGACGAGCTGCTTTGTTTTCAGTTTGTTTCTGAGAATGGTCAAACATTTTCCATTACGTGCAAAAGAGAAGTGGAGGAACTCAGTAATATTTGGACAACGTCTATAGCTGTAGTTAATGATTCAAAGGAATGAGTTCTTTTTTCTACAATACATCACCTAGTGACAAGTACATGATAGCATGTAATTAAGGGAAACTTAATTGCCACTTTTAGTTAAACAAAAGCCTGTCAATCACGAAAGCAAATGGACTTCAAAATTCAAGAAACTGAAAGATAGAACAGATATCATAGCAGAAAAGAATTTTTCCTGTTTACTCCTAGACTTGTCATTTTACCTTGCTCATCTATCAGAATTTGAACATATTCTCCTTAAGACATGAAATGACTTACAGAGATCTATCCTAGAAAAGGACATGGATGTGAAAAATAAGTGAAAGAGAAGTGACACTTTTTGATTTCAGTGTTCAAAGGAGCACGGCTGAAGTGGTGTGTCCACAGAGGAACAAACGTGAATAAAACATGCATTCTACTCCATGAGGACCTTCCAGTTTGGCAGATGAGCTAATGCGTGGAAATAATTGCAATTCAGAGGGGAAAATACAGAATTCCTGATGTGTGCTATGGCAGCTTAGGAGAAGAGCAGAGTTGTTCTAGAAAGAAACCTCTGGAGCCATTTTTGAAATGGCTGGCATTTGAGCAGGTCTCAGAGAATGAATCGAATTTGGTTATAGCTCTCTTCAATGGGGTGCTAAATGTGAACTAAATTACTGAAAACAGAAGAGGCCAGTGAATGAAAATCACTCAGTGACATTCTTCTTTACTGAATGCATGCTTCTGATCTCCAACTGCTCAATTTACCAACTAGCTTTTCCTAATTAGAATGTCTTGAGATAAATATGGTATTTTTGAACCTGAGTAATTAACCACAGGAAAATATCTGTTATTGCTGTGATCACAGAACCACCCTGATTCCATCCTTTTGCATTGCCAATATAATTATATTATGATTGCATTGTAGCCTCCAATGGCCTGAAAGTTAAAAAGAAAGAGAAAAAGAAAAAGAAAAAGAAAAGATATAGGCATAATTCCTAAGTATTTATTTTCAGCTTTGTATGGAAATGCCAATTTTATTTTCATTTATTCACTTTTACGCGTCAACACTAGCACTTGCTGGGTACCGCAGCTGGGTAATTTCGGACTCGGATAAATCATATAGGTTGCCTTAAGGGTTTTACAGCTAGTAGGAACAGAAATGCTCTTCAACGCATGAATATATTAAAGCAGCCTCTGATGCCTCTAGTTGCTGGATAGGTGGGTATGTCAAGATGAGCCATGAGATGAATGGAGTTCAGTTATAAAATGTGTCCAAGTAAATTTACCTAAAAATAACTTATGTGAATGATTGGCTTTTAGATTATTAATACATGGGAATGGGTTAAAAGCAATCTTTCTAACAATATTACTCTCATTCACTTGGGTTTCACATTGTTTCCTTGGATGGAAGATAAGAAATGGGGAATGACAGAGGCCCTTAAAATGTGCACGGGAATGTGGCACAGGATGAAAACACTTGCGATGCAGATCACAGCAGGTAAAAAATAAATATGCAGAAGTAATCAGGTGTCCTGAGTGCTGGGAGAGATGCGCATACACAGAGCCTTCAGATACAGAAAAGAAGACAGTCCTCAAACTCATCACACAGACAAGATAAGGCTTTCACAGAAAAGAAACATTTGTACAATAACATGAAAAAGCTAACATCTTTTTAAAACATTGAGCCCGAGGTCCTGAGAGGTAACGCTTGCATTAGGGCCAAGACTGTAGGTTTGGAGTTTGAACAGCAAGAGTCAATTACGCATGAACAGGTAGTGTATTTATCTGTTGTAACATAACTAACCACTCCAAACCTCAGTGGCTTAAAAAGCAATGATCATTACCACATATTATTTTGTGGGTCAGGGATTCAGATGGGGATGATGTGTTTCTGCTCCACAATGTCTGTGACTTCAGCTGAGATAACCAGAAGGTGCTGAAAGAGCTGGGGGCTATTAGGACACCCCTATCTCTTTCTCCATGAAGCCCTCCCAAATGGCTACCTTGTGCTTCCTCACGGTATGGCCATCCCAGCATTGTCAGACCCACTTCATGGGGGTTTAGGGCTCCTATGATAATAAAGTGGAAAATGCCAGCTTTCTTATAGGCTAAGCCTTCAGCTGGCTATAGTGTTACTTCCACCATAATGTACTGGTCAAAACTATCACAGGCCAGCCAAGATTCAAGGGGAGGGGCACAGAACCTACTTTACAATGAAAGAAGTATCAAAGAATGTGTGGCCCTCTGTAATCAATCACAAATGTTCTTTCATTTAACATCTGTTTATCAAATGTTCACGGTGTACCAGCCACTGTTCTGCTTGATCTTGTTACCATGACAATAAAAGAAAATCTATAACCATAGGAAAAATTTTAGTGAAAGGGAGCGAGAAGAGGAAAGCAAATAAATATGAACTCTCTTGTAAGGTATTGTGGTAATGGTGGTGTTCACCAAATATACATAAGCCACTCTACCTGCCCCAGCCCTGCTTGCCGTTAGTTTAAGACCACCTGACTAGTTCTGCTCAGTGCACCATGAGCAAAAGTGATGTGGGTCACTTTCAGGCCAAGCCAGTTAAGATCCAACATGCCTCTCCCATCCCTTCTGATCCTTCTGTCTTTAGTGTTTACATAGGCCAGATCAGAGAGCATGGAGATAGAAGATGGCCATCGGATATACATCAACCTGTTATGGAAGCAGGGAAAAACCCTCCTTGTGCTAACCCACTGAGATGTGGGGTTTGTTCATTACCATAGAATGAGGTAGCATTACTTAAGCTGACTAATATTTGTAATTAGTGCTATGAAGAAAAATAGCTCAGGGTGAAGGGATACAGAATAAGTGTGGAGGCAGCAGCACAGTTGCAGACAGAGTGGTCAAGGCAAGAATTAAGAAATGTTGCTGTAAGAATGTACCAGAACTTTTAAATCCAGTCTTAGACTTCTTCCACCATACCACACTGCCTCCTGCATATATTGGAGGGTTGCAAATGTTCTGGACATTGAATACACATGATATTAGTATGAACTTTTAAAAAATGGTCTGTTGAGTTTTAAAGAGGAATGAGGGAAAATGAGGTTGGAATTCACTAATGGAGAAAGATCTCGTAGGCCAGACTGTGGAGGCCAGATTATTTTAGCAAATAAAATTGGAAGATACTCTATGCCCTTTGAAATGGCTTTCCAAGAACCTTTGGCAATTATTTTGGCATGTGAGTCAGTGTGGTTTGGCAAAACTGACTAAAATGAATGTAGGCAGCGCTATGAGACTTTTCTTAAACACTGTTTTCTTAGATAGCTACTTCTCCAACGCTGAGGTGATGATGGGTATGTTTGGAGCCAGAGAAAACAAGGCTCTTCTGCTGACTATTTCTGTGACAGGAGGCTCGCCATTAACTTCTCTGAGACTCAATTTCCTTGTGTGTCAAAGAGGAACAACGATGCCACCTTAGTTGAGTTATTGTCAGAAGTATCGATTATATGTGTACAAAATTTATCAGAATGCTTGTCATAGAGGGATTTTCAATAAAATGGTAACTACCATTTTATTATAATTAATGTTGTAGACATGACAGATACCAATCATTGTACGATAGGCACAGTGGAGGATTCCAAGAATCACTTGACATAGTCATTGTCATGCTCAAATTTTAAGACAATAAGAGGAAAAAAGTCATGAAGAGGTAAATTAATGTGCTGTCAAGAAAAGTATTAGAAAAAGAGATGCCAAAATGCACCAAGACCGTACCTTTTATGTTTTGTTCTTTAATGCTCATGCTCTTATGGTGGTAGAGTAGATAACATCCTAAAACAAGCTTCAGTTAAAAAAAAAAAAAAGAAATATATATATATATATATATATATATAATTTTTCTTTGACAAATTAGCCAGTAACTCTCCCCCTTAAAGATCTCTCCTTTTTCAAACAGAATATTTCCTGACTTGTTTTAAAAGTCTAGATCCTATTTGAATTTGAAACTCAAAACAGAAATGTCAAAGCATTAAGAGGTAATATCTTCACAGTCAGGACAAAATTTAAATAGAGAATGACAATCCAGATTTTATAATATGTGTCAGTAAAATAGGAAGGACTCGAGATTTGGGTGGGTCAGCCCTTCTTTCTACCAGTGAAGGACTTTGTTCCTTTACTCTGCTAGGTCCATTTTGGATCATATAAATATGCCAGTCACCATCCATTTGTGATTCAGCTCATTCCTGGACACAGAGGAACAGCAGTGTTTTCCTCCTAGAAATCATAATAATTTAGTGTTATGTTACCCTTTTCATTTGCATTGCACTCAAAATAGGTCAGTGGGAATGAATACTTTTCCGACTGCCTTTTGAATTTCAATCATCATAGGTAACCCCAATAAATACATTGAAAATTTGCTGTCATTGTGACAGCCCCATCAAACATCTTGTCAACCATATCAAATTAAAATTTCCCATTCTTCTATATAAATCACTTCACAGTCATTGAAAGAAATAAAGCAATGTTGTACAGCACAAAACAAAGGCAATAGCTGTCTGAGTTTATCAAATTATTTGGATAATCAATCACTCATTTCTAGAGTATTTCATTAGTCATGTAATGATATGCCTGGCACATGGAAAGTGCTTAATGAACAGCAGATATTTCTTTTTGAAGGGTAAATCATTTTTGTTTTTGTTTTTAATTCTTTATTCATATTTTTTTCCTCTTCAGTTTTCTCTATTCATTTTTCCATGATCCCATTTCCCTAATAATTAAAATGTAGATTCGAGAGCTATGACTTCATGTCACCTGTATTATCTAAGAATAAGTCCCAAATGTTTCTTTCATCTAAACTTATATACAATCTATGCCAGTGGAATTGAGGAGACAGTAGCATAGAGAAACCAAAGGAGTTGTCAGCAACTTTTGGCTCTGATTCTCCCTTTAATTGCATGAGGTTTATTATACTTGGGAATCAGAGCTTCACTCAATAGGTAAAAGGTAGCGAAAATGAAAGAAAGGAAATATTTTGAGACAAAGCAGATCATGGAGATTCAAAGTCTTTTAAAATGTTCTCAGGTTCTGCTACTCAAAGCATGGTCATGCATGAGCCAGCAGCATCAGCAGCATTTGAGAGCTTGTTAGAAATACAGAATCTTAGGCTCCAACACAGACCTGTTGAATCCATCTGCATTTTATCAAGATCCTCGGGGGTTTTGTCAAGAACTTTTACCAAGATCCTCAAGGCTTCACACAAAGTTGTGGCTTGCCCAAGGCTGTCTGGTTGTAAGTGAGGAAAGCAGGATGCCAGTGTCAATCCCACTGAACCTTTGATCGTTCCCTACATCACCTTGAAAAAAGAATTTTAGTGGTAATCTCTAACAGCAAAAATTTCCTTTCTCTGCTTTTGAAATTTAGATGATGCAACTAGAGTGCCTGACTTAAAAGTTTAAACACTTATTCCTTCTGAGTGTTAAAGTAAAGCCTAGTCAATACTAACAATTTAAAGGGCACCAAAAGTTATTTTTTTAATTACACAATTCTTTCTATTCTTTCTTTATAAATACAGCCAATCCTCATTCTTCACAGATTCCATATGTACAAATTCATTTACTCACTAAGATTTGTCTGTAACCCCAAAATCAATACTCATGGCACATCAACACTCACGGTTGCTGTGGACATCGGTGGAGGGGCGACACATCAGAGTTGCCTGATGCACACATTCCCAGCAGAGTTCCCAGGGAGGGAGCAAGGCGATGCTAAGCCTTCTTGCTTCAGCTCTCATGCCATAAACAAGTGTCCTTCAAGTATCCTTTTCACCATATATTGGGTTCCATGCTTTTCATACTTTTGTGCTTTCTTTTGGTAATTTCCCTCTCTAAGATGGTCCCCATGCATAGGGCTGAAGTGCTGTCCAGTCTTCCTGTGCTTAAGAAGGCTGCAAAGTGCCTTACGGAAAAACATGTGTACTAGGTTAGCTTTGCTCAGGTGTGAGTTACAGTGTCGTTGGTGTAAAATCAATGTTAACGAATCAACAATACAGTAACACCCCCGCCCTTATTTGCAGTCTTACTGTCAATGGTTTCAGTTACATAATCAACCACATCTAGAAGCAGATGATCCTCCTTCTAACCTATCATTAGAAAGTCACTTGTAGCCTAATGCTTTATCACATGCCTGTGTCATTCCCCTTATTTTATCTCATCACAGGGACATTTTATTATCTCACTTCATCACAAGAAGAAGGGTGGATACAGTAAAATAAAATACTTAGAGAAACCACATTCACATGACTTTCATTACAGTATAAAGTTATAATCGTCCTCTTTCATCATTAGTTATTGTTAATCTCTTATTGTGCCTAATTTATAAATTAAACTTTATCATAGGCATGCATGTATAGGAAAAAATATAGTGTATATATAGGGTTCAGTACTATTTGCAGTTTTAGGCATCCACTGGGGATCTTGGAATGTATCCCCTGTGGATAAAGGAGGACTACTATATATATTAAATAAGGTAACTTCAAAAAGAAATACACAGACAACAAGGTTATGTATTGATTGGTTGATGAAAATCTTGTGACCAGAGGCTTTCAAATACTTAATCCTATATATCTTCAAAAACAGTGATTCAGTATTCACTAATTCAGTGTTTGCGATAACTTTACAGAACATAACCACTGCAAATGAGAATTGACTATATATAATTTTTTACTGTTGTTAGAAATATACAATGTCATATTATCTTTCTGTGCCATTTTTACCTGAGCATCTATTATGTGTGTGTATGTATATATATAAAATATATAATATATATGTAATGTATAGAAGTATAGAAAGTATATGTATAGAAAAAATATATATACACACATATATATGCACATATATACATGTGTATGTATATATACACACATATATATAGTTTCTCTATATATACTTTCTATACCACTATACATTATACACGTTCTATATCTCTATACATTATTTTTTGTTCACGAATCATATCAATCAAGAACATTTTCAGGCACTAATTTTCCTTAGGAAATGACAGTTTAATTTGGTGAGGGACAATAAGACTAGGATGTTTTTTCATAATAGAAACTAGCGGTAATGAGATGCAGACAGACATGGTGGGCATACAGTTCTGGAGATCTTGGAAAAACCCACCAAGAGACCAACAAAGATGCTGTGTAAGAGAGGAGAAAATAATTTACCTACACTCTTCTGAGTTCTTCTGAGTTGAGATTGCTGTAATAAAAGATAGATTAACCAGAGAAAAATGAGCAGATATCTATTAACATCTCAGCAGGGAAAAATGAAGAGTGCAAAAAGTTAGCTTAGAACTCTGGCTTATATTGCATTTTTACCAAGAAACAATACATTTGTGAAGAAATGACAAAATGGAGGAAAGCAGTTTTAGGCGTCCATGGGTGAAGATGAAGGCTAGTTAGTAGTGTATTTTATAGATTTTTCTGGTTCAGTCTTCTGGCTGGGTGAGTCAAATGTTGTGTCTGGTGGATTAACTTTTGTCCTTCCTGGTAGAGAGGAGAGGAGGGACACATTTGAAAATTTATGTTCTGCTTTTAGGCAAATAGGAAGAGGCAGAGAGCTTTTCTTATATCTGCTTCCTCTCAGTTGCCTTCAACTCAGAAAAATCCTTATGCTAAAGTGGCATATTTGGGGGTGGCATATTATGCTATCCTTCACTTGCTCCTTTAAAACTAAATTAGAACTTACTAGTTTGCAAAAAAAAAAAAGGGGGGATTTACATGCCTCTATAGAACACATTATAGATCTCTTGTTCATAGAAAAGCATAAAGTAAAATAAGGTATCACTCCCAGAGTAAAAATAAAAGCAAAAATTATGTATCTCCTTTGTTGGAAAATGCAGAAGTCCGATAATGAATAATAAGGATGTCTTATATTCGTATATAACTTCAAAATCCTTCACCATTTTTGTATGATCTCATCCATTCTCACCACAAACCTAAGAAGCAGGAGTTTCGATAACCACCCTAATGCTTTAAAGGGGAATCCTAGTTGGATAGAAGAGCAGGTAGTCTCAAATCTAACCCTTAGCTAGGTCATGATGACTCAGCAGTGTTGGGATGTGGGGAATACCCAGGACATGGGGAGCCCACAAACTCATGGAAGTGACTAGACAAGCGAGAAAGAAATGAACAAGCAGACAGAAGAAAAGGCCCGTAGCGGGAAGCAAAATGGATTTGGAGGTAAGCATTAGCAGCTTCAGAGCTTGGAGCTCTTGCTAGGGGGGACGTAGGGACAAGTCTACATTTCTTTTAACTGGGTAAAGGGACAGAATGCAGGTGCAGCTTATTTAGGAGATAATTGGTGAGAAAACTGAGGCAATAAGATCATTTACTAGAGAATTCAAATAAGAAACCTACAATAATGATGTGAAAAAGGATTTGGGGGAGATAAGAGTGAGCTGAATGAATAGAAAGCTGGTCACTGCCCCTTCCAGAAGAAGCTGTGGATTTCATGAGACATTATTAGGATCACCCAGCTATGGGGGAGGTGGCGGGCAGGCATAAAGTTTTCAGCAGATGTTTGAGGAGGTCATATCTGCCAGCACCCTGGAGAGGAATTTCTACTCCAGAATTATAAGACTGGTAATTGATCGAACCTCTCTATAGTTCTAATCCATCCAATGGAAACTAATACGTGTTCTGGACAACATAGTACAGTAGGGAGATCCAATGGTTTTTGTGTCCAATGGGTTTGACTTTTGACTATTTTCAGCAAGTTTCCCTTTCTGTGCCTCAGTTTCCTCCTATGCATATGAGGACTAAGTGGCATAATGTATGCAGACACCTGGCACAATACTTGATACATAAACAGTTATTTTTCATATTATTATTTACCTGAAAAGAATTAGCACAGTTTTTGGCACATGTCAGCCTGTCCAAAAAACACTGCTTCTATTTTCTTCTACTACTCTGTATTCAGAAAACAAGTACAAAGTGAAAGATACTTCTAGAAAGCATTGCTTATCTCAGTGTCACAATCCATTTTATTCTTTTAGTGGAATTAGTTAACTAAGAATCTTTTTTTCACATTACGTAAAACTGAAGCTGACAGAGACTGCCCTACTCTCATTGGCCAAAATAACTTTCTTTCCTGACAATTTGGCTCTCTCCTGGTGCTTAGACACCCTCCAGCAACTGCCTGCTGAATCATCTCCACGATGTCACAGAATGAAATACTATACTGAATGTTCCTCCAGGTAGCCTAATAAAGCCTTTAAACACTGGGCAAGAGCTGAATCAATTTACCTGGACAGAAAATTCTCCATCGTTATGATACATTGATGTCATTAGATTTCTGACTTCTCTTCTTAAGGAAGATTCTCCCCCTCCCCTTTCTAGGGTCATAATGTTTATCACTTTCTTTCCCCCCCAAAAAACAAAATTGTAGCATTACAATTTTCTAACCCTCCTTTTAGAATCATGGGGAAGCATAGAACACCCTTAAGGTGTTTCCCATCTCACAGAAGTGGAAACTGAGGCCTGGAGTAGCCCAAATACATGTGCAAAGGAGGGAAGCAGGGAAAGCAAAGTACTGTCCACTGAGCATCTACTTTGACCCAGCTTTGTGCCATGTGTTTGTGCGTGGGTCACTTAATCCAATCTTTACACCAGCTTCCCAAGATGGGTAAGACTTTTATCTATATTTCACCGAGAAGGGCAGAGCAACAAGTGGCAGGGCTAATATCAGACCCAGTTCTCCTGATTCCCATTTTCTTCACTTCATGCTGATTTCATCATGGAAGCCATTGGCTGCCAAATCCACAATATGTTTCATTTAGATAAAATAATATTTGCCTCCAGACATTTATAGCATGCTGTCTGCTTGTGTTCCCATGTTTTTTCTTCCAAGTTGTTTTTCTTCTAGTTACTGTGCAGACCAAAAAGCTTAGATTTTTGTCATCATCAAAAAATCATTTCTAGCTTCTTTGCATTTCCCTAGGCTGAGTTCCTGTACCTATCTGGTTGCAATTAAACTGTGGTCAGCAGCAAATAGAGCACAGGGAGTCAAATTTTATTGGTGTCTTTCACAGATGTGGGATTTTGGAATTATGAACAGGAGCTTATTTGAAAATCCCCTTCTTCTGTCTTGCTGGCTCCATAATCCAAATTCAATTACTTTAATTTGAAATTGCTTTGCATGGTTAATTTTTTGAAACGTGGAGTTAAATATTTAAGATTGAGACTGCCTGAGAAATTTCTGATAGAATATAGTTCATTGAGCAAAGAAAGCAGAGACGATACCTAGTAATTGCTAGTTCTGGATAATGGGTCACTTTTCATGAAATATGCTGGCCAAAAGAGAGTCTGATGACACTGTTCCATTTCACCGAGAGTCAATGATGTATCTAGAACATGTCAGGTATTTGTATACATTATCTTAAATCCTCACTATTTTATATCTGCAGATACTCATATATATTATCAGAAACCCTTGCTGCAAAGCTGAAGGGTGGAAGCTCAAAGAGTTTTGGGGGTTAAAGGTTGAAGTTGAGAAAGACAAGCTGAGACATGTTGAACGTTCATTCGTCTGGTTTTCTATGGTACGTTCTCTCTTCTTCAAAACTCAGTTCCACATCAGGTAAAATAAAAATGCATTTATCTTATCACATGAAGGAAGTTAACCAAAATAACAGTATAGGTGAAACAGGGAATGAATGCTATTTGAAAAAGAACTTCACATGTTTTTGGACAGGGCATTTGAAAGCCTGTCTAGTCATTTCCATCCACACACCATAGATCTGTTTATTTTCAGGTGTCTGAGATCCCATTCATTAGTCCTTTGTAATTTGAAATTTTGATAGAGTCAAGGCTAAGCTGAAGTGCAGATCACAAAAAAAAAAGAAAAACCCTCATTTTCATACATATCCTGCCTAAAGCAGCACTGCAGTAAAGAAGAATACGGTCATACTGAGCAGCTACTGCTTTGATTCTAGGGCTGATGCAATTTCAAAAATTCAGTGGTAAGTAGAAATCAAGATACACTTTCAAAACGTGACCATTTTCCTTTCTGTAAGAGTATCAGCTGCAATATTTTGGTAGTGAACTTGCCTTCTAAAACCCAACAAAGAAACCCAAATCCCTGCGGCTTAAAGCCCCAAATCAATATTCCTCTTTAATTATCTTTAATCTTTTCTGGAAAATAACCAGTTGTGATCTTGTGTCCTTTACAGTATTCAGGGGAAGTAGCCACTAGTAGAAAATGTGACGGAGTAAACAGTCTTCCCCTTAGTATGGAAACAGCAAATGTTTCAAAGAGAGAATGTCTGAAAGCGTTTTGGCTTCAGTTTCAATGGAGAAAATAGGCCTTCCTTTGAGTACTCATTTCTTCTTTTCCAGCAATCCTTCAGAGTGCTTCACTGATAGGTCTTTACATGTTCAGGAGTCTGTTTATTCATTAAATGGGCACTCATGGGGTCTCTAAAATCATGCTAGAGATTAAGCGTGTAAAAATGAATTAAAAAAAAAAGTACCACTCCCAGGAGTTCAGCCTGTTAATAAAAGCAGACCCATAAATAAATAAGAGCAACGGAATATTACTGTCCATTGAATCACTCTATTTCCTTCATGACAATTATAACAACCTGAAATCATCCACATTATTTTGTCTCTCCCACTAGAATGTAGGTGCCTTGAAAGCAGGATCTGGCATATAGAAAGCACCCAATAGGAATTAGTTCAAGAAATAGAATAGTATGCAAAAATAAATAAATAAATAAAATAGAATAGTCTAGAATGGAACACTAAGGCCCTCTAGGGGATTCCAGGGCTTATAAGTGATGAAGTCTATCTAGGGTTACAAAATATTTTCTGCTACTCTCTTCTGAAGATACATCTGTCTCATATCTGTCACTTAAGGGTTCACTCACCATCCGTCCTGTACATTTGGAAAAACTGCCTCAACTCACCCACACGCACATGGGGATGATGACCTAGAGAATGTGCCCCACGATACAGCCTTTTCCATCTTGAACCCCTGAGCCCAGAGAACCTCGTAGAGGAGCTCGGGCCCTGAGCTGGAACTGGGGACACAAAAGCTTTGGAAGCTCAGCTCTTTCCCATCCTGGAGTGAGCAACTCTTCAACCTCTCTCAGATCCCTCGTCTGTGAATGGGGAGTCAGTAATACTTTCCTTACCACGCTGATGCTCGCCAAAGGCTTGACATTTCACGTCCATTAGTTGCATCGTCATTTGTGTGACTAACATTTCGAGATTATTGTTCTGTTTTCTGAGAGCTTCGTTCATTAGAAGACATTTCTCTAACTGTGTGGTAGGGACGGCAGCTATAGAACTTTTACCCCCCCCCTCATATAGGCGAAGGGATTCAAAGCCCTTCAACAAAAGGTGAATTGTGCAGTGTTTGTATATCTCCCTGGAAGCTCCGGGAAAATGGGAGGAGGGAGGAGGCCAGTCTAAAAGCCATGGCACTCATGAGACTGTTAGCAGTGCTTGTATGAGTCATAAACAGCCCTGCGGTTACGGCATCTCGGAACTCCCCAAGCACCAAAGGTAATAAAAAAAAGCAGAAGACGATGGAATCTTTGGGGTAAAGTTAATGACAGTCTAAGGAATGTTTTATTGTGGAAGTTGTGGAAAGCATTTCATGTGTTTGCTTTCAAGGCTACTTTATAAAACTCACTGTGGCAGAAGCACAGTGGAAGTTATTAATGAGAAAGACCAAGCTAAATGCTAACTATAATTCTATCCAATTGAGGCCATTAATTGGAACTTATTTGCTATTAAAAATCCAAGCTGAAGGTTTGCTGGGCTTTCATCATTATTTGCCAAATTTCTTAACTTCCCCAGTAAGCAGCAAAGGGTGACTTTATGCATCTACTGTTTACAAAGATTTGTTTCTAGCAAAGGCCATGTAACTGTGAATCTACCAACTTCTAACTCGAGTACTTTATTTTTAAAAGTAGGCATCTAACATCTCATATAGGAGTTTTTGATTCTCGCTTTCAATGCCAAAAGACATGCTCGGTTCTTTTCTTTTTTCTTTTTTTTTTTTTAAGTTTTTATTTAAATTCCAGTTAGTTACCATACAGTGTAATATTAGTTTCGGGTGTACAATATAGTGATTCCACACTTCCACACAACCCCAGGCGCTCATCACCTATTTAGCCCATCCCCCACCCACCTCCCCTCTGGCAACTAGCAGTTTGTTCTCTATAGATAAGAGTCTGTTTCTTTATCTGCCTCTTCTCCCTTTGCTCATTTGTTTCTTATATTCCACATGAGGGAAATCATTCAGTATTTGTCTTTCTCTGGCTTATTTATTTCACTTAGTATTATACTCTCTAGCTCGGTCCATGTTGTCGCAAATGGCAAGATTTCATTCTTTTTTATGGCTGAGTAATATGCTTGATTCTAGATACTTTTTCAGCAAACATACAATACTAATCTGTGCTTAACTTTTCCTTCTCAAATGATGTCTTCTCAGTAAGTAGGTAGCATTCACATCAAGCCTCGTTTGTAGAGGCCAGCTATCTCCAAGTGCATTTATTCTCAAAATAGTCTTTATGCATTCCCTACCCCTCGCCTATGCTGAGAATAAAAATATAATAAATAAAGTGATAAGACTAGGGTTCAAGAGGCCACACCCTTACCACGTAATAGCTCTATGATATGGGGCAGGCTAATTAAAATGTCTGATCCCAAGTTTCCTCCCCTAATGGCAGATTAAAGGCACAGCATATTAAAAAGGCATAGCATATGTCCTAGAGTATATGTAAAAGGTACAGCATAGCTTATCCCAAGCAGACCCTTCGACAAGGCTTCTTGGGCAAGGAATTTATTAAGGCACTGCTCCCAGGAGAAAGGAGGAAGGGAATGGAGAAAGGCAGCCTGGGAAGGAGAAGAACCCAAGCAGGGATATGAGTTCAGACAAAATTCCAAACCCAACAGATTCTAGAGAGAGGAATTTTGTTGTGCAAATATGCTTCAGCCAGAGCTCTGACACAAGGCAAGAGAGCTGGGCTTTCTCCCTCTCTCCCTTATTAATCTGGCTACAGGAGAGTGGCCAAAATTCTCAGGCACATCCCACTTTGCCTCTGTGGATACAGAAGCTCCAGCAACCTGAGGGCCTTCCTCCCAAGCTGGGGTATAGATTCAGGCCATTGATGAGGCAAGAGCATCCCGCTGGGGCACTAGAACCTGGGAACAGGAACCCAAGACCTAAGCACAGCACCAATGGTGTCCACTATAATGATACATAAGAAAGTCTCAGTAAGAGACTTTCCTGAAGAATCTCCACTTCTGTTATATATGCTAATCTCCTAGTTAATAAAGACTTGAGGTCAGAGATTATATACTTTTTGACTTCCAGTGGCTACACATCATCACCAACGAGAACTTGCTGGGCCCCCAGGAATATGAACATGAGTCATAACTTGTGAAACCAAGATCCTTATGCATTTCGGATTTGCTTTAAATCTCAAAGCCCCACAGGGAAGGTGGGCAAAAATGGTTATTGCTTGTTGATAGTTGCTATGGAGCAAGCACATGAACGATTTCAACCACTCTGCTTTTTTTTTTTATTTGATTAGTGAGATGTCATATTCTAATCCCAAAATGCTTCTGATACATATTAAAACGAGCTTTGACAATTGCAGACAGGGTAGAGGATTCGGTGTGTCGGAAACCAACAGTTCTGAGAAATTCATCAGAGAGTCAACTGTTCTTCAATGTATTCAAGATGAGAACAAGAGCTGACATGTAACTTAGATAAGAAATGAAGCTTGATGCTTTCACACAAAACATTGCCTCTGAGAAACTTTCAGCACCTGACAGCCCAGACTCACATCCATTAAAAGCAAATGTAATTGAGAGGCAAGGATAAGAGAAGGGAATTGCTTTGGACCGTTATCAGGTTGTCCGATCGATCCATCAGGCTGGATTGTAACTGCTGTTTGTGGATCTCTCACACGCGTCCTGCCTTTTGTTTCTGCAAATTAATGGTAGGGAAGAACTGTCCAGTGATCCCTCCTGTAGGGGGCAGGAGAACTGTGAGGTTCCCCAGATGGGAACCAGGTCTGAAAGCACCCCGTTGTCTAACTCCACTAGCTGTAAATTAGGCAAAAGGAAATATTTCCGCAAGCTGTGTTTACTGTGCAGAGTTTTAGGAAGTGACATTTACTTTTAATTCATTCAGTAACTCTTTGTCTGGCATGTAATCTCCACAAATGCTTCGGATAACAGATGGAACTTACACTGTGCCTTGAAAATTAATGTGGCCCTCCACTGGTGACTGACAGAGGGAAAACATCCCTTGTGACTAAAGATTTCGAAGGCTGTCCCCAGCCATCCAGAGCTCAGCTTCGGGAAACATCACACGCTACCATGCTCAGGAAGACCAGAGAAAGACAGGGGTGCCCCTTGATCTTAGGGCATTAGAGACCTTCACTGAGGTTAAAGGCCATTTTAATTTTACTCACTTTGCATTTGAAACTGGAAACAAAAGGGAACAGCATATGGGCCCCAGAGAGAACATTCTCCCTACAGCTTATGTTATTAAAGAGGCAAACTGCATCCTTCCAGGACAGCTAAAGCCTCCAGGCTGATGTGTTTTTAATACTGATCGGTAAACAAGTAAGAGATTCTCTTGAAGCTTTAGGGTGATATGTAATTTGGTTCGATTCTTCTCTAGACTAGAACTCCAGGGTTCAGGAGAGAAACTCTTCCAAGTATGAACTGGATTCTAGTGATGAGATAGGAAGAATTTCTCTCTTTTCTCTATTGGCAACTGGTTAGGCTTCACATGGAAAACATATATATATCTTTTTTCACTACAGCTTTCCCTGCAAACACTTAAAATATTAACTACTTGGAAAACCAAATGGAATTATATTTGTTTATTATGAAATTATGTGTTTATGACACTTGCCATACAAAGTAAGTTTCTTTTTAACATAAGTTCACTAGCTTTTGCCAGAGAAACCATATTTAGTTTCCTTCATATTTAATTTCCTTCAGAGCCTGCACAATAAATATAAATCAGTATTTTTCACTGTAAGTGGTTTTAACATAAGCAAAAAAAAAAAAAAAAATCCATATTGACCCAATATTTAAATCAGAAGTTGTTTCAAAATTCTTCTTTTTATAGAAGGCTTCAATATACAATGTCTATGATAATGACCTCAATCATTTATTCAGTCAGTAAATTTTATTGAGTTTCTGCCATTCCCGATTTATATTTGATACTAAATACCTTTGGGTCTTTCTTTATTCTCTCTTAATACCTCCTTGCTTTTCATTCTCTTCTCTGACTCTATTTAGGAGAATTTCAACTATACAGAAGTATAAAAATCTAAAAGTCAGGTGAGGAAATAGCATAAAGAGTTTGCCCCTCAGGCCAAGACGCAATAGGCCAGTGGGTATTAACTAAAAGTTTCCTTTTGTTCCTAAAGGGCTGGGTTCTCAGTAAACATAGCTTGGCTTGACTTTTTTAAGGGTTTGCCTATTAACAATGATCAAAACCCTAAACCTGATGGCTATTCTTTGTGAATGAAAAACATTCGGAGAATTTCCTACCCTTTTATTGAAAGTTGACTGTAAAATTTACCAAGAATTAAAAGATTTCCTATTTGCTGACTGGAGATGAGGAGATTCTGGGAGTGAGATGGGAAGGAAAGTGTTCTCATTTACAATGTATCAAAGCCTACTTGTAGAACATTTAAACTCTCAAGAGTTGGAAGAATTTGAAATCTCTGTTGCCCAGTGGTTTAAATTTTACTTCTTTTATTAAAAAAAAAAAAATTTAGTAGTACAGTTTCTTCAAAGGGAAGCATTCTAAATGTCCAATATGTGAAACAAGTGAAAACAGAGCTTTTCAGTTCAAGGAGGGGATGGGGACAAAGGGGCAGGGTGTGGAGTGTAGGCAGCTTGTCCAGCCTCTCCCTCAGTTCTCTCTCACAGGCGATAGGTGGGCTCCATGGAGCCTGCTTGCTCAAACCCTCACCTAATGGAAAATCTCTAAGCAGCATCATTGGTGGTGGATCATTATTCAACTTGTGCTTGATTACCTCGAATGACAAGAAACTCATTGCTTCACAAAGTAGCTTATTTTATCTTTTTCATCTTTTCAGACCTCTGAGATACTTATAAGTCTCCCAAATTCTCCTTAGTTACAGTTTACCAGTCCAGGAGAGATTTTCAATAAAAATGGAATCAGAAATAAGGTTAGATTATGTTTATTCATTGTCAGCTCAGAAAACTTACTAAAAGTTCAAGCATGAAGCAGCAATTTCTTTTTAAGGATTTTTTGGGCTCCCTAACACAGACTCAGAGAGCTTTCCATGGAAAGTTTCTACAAAGAAATGTATCCCCTGAATAACATCAAGTATGCCAGATTCAACCTCAAGAAAATGTTTGTTCTGAGTCATAAGTCCTCTGAAAAAGCTTGGTGTTAGAGGGGTTATAATGAAAATGCCAATAATAGACCCTTAGCAAGCAAACCTGTTCAGAAACTTTGTTCGAAAGGAAAGCACGTCCCCAGTGCAATATTTATATATTCTCCAGCTCTTCAGAGGACGGCGTCATTGAGTGTTGACTGTTCTAGGCCCTTAAGCTCAGCACAAACACAAACACAAAACACTCACTGTCAAACCAAAGCCTCTCAGATAGGCTCAGATAAGAAAGACACAGAAAGACACAGAAAAGCTTCCCTTTTTGTTTCTTTGAGAAGCTCCGTGAGAAAGATCTGCAAAGCTTCTAGGAGGCCAGTAAGACAGATAATAAAAGCACTGTTTGGAATTTTTCTCCGATCTCCCATCTGCCAACTCTTGACACAAAAGTCTTAGAGAACCGTTTTCTGAGCCTGGAGAATGCCCAGTGGCTTTGCTGCCTGTTTTTCTAAATACATAGATTCCCTGGAGAGTAGCCACACTCATTCATTTACATATTGTCTTTTGCTTCTTTTGAACAACAATGGCGGGATTCAGCAAATGCTGCAGATAGCTTCTGAACCGTGATGCCTAAAATATCTTCTATCTGGTGCTTTATAGAAAAAAGGTTGCTGACCTCTGCTTTAGAAGGGGTTATAAAGAGAATTTGACATAAGACAAAAAGCTAGTGCAGTGGAATTGGCCAGAGGGCCTGGACTACAAATAACTCAGGTTTGTGTGACATTAACTGTTCAATAGATTCTGAAGATCATTGGGACCAAGGATTTTCATTTTCCATTTGAAGAAACTGAAGCCAAGAGCAGGGAGCAGGGGAGTGGCAGAGCCAATGGGAGATTGTCCAGCAAAGAGGAGAGTCTTTTGCATATGTCTCAGCAAAAAGACACAACCTATATCTTTTAGGTCAAAACCCACTCACAAATCTGAATTTTAGAGAGTGTAACTATGTAAGAGCAGTTAGGCGGTTTTCCTTTTATTGATCAGAATTCACAGCGTAAGGGCAAGGTTAGTAATAGAACGATAAAAGCAATGGAAGAATAAAAACGGACTCTGGGCTTTACTGTGATTTCTAAATTATTCGATTAAACTCTCTGGACCTCAATTCATCATGTGTAAAATGGGTATTGTAGTAATAGGCGACTGTTTCTGAGGATTCAGACATAATAAATGAAAAATGTCTGGCACAGAATGGAAATCCAATAAATCTCAGTTAAAAAAAAAAAAAAAAGAACAAATAAGTATCTTCATTAATGTTCCCCTCTCTGTCCCCCAGAAATCAGATGCCAGGATAAGCATGTAGATACAAGGAGTTGGTTTGAGAAATGCCCGCAGGAAGCCATGTGAGGGGGAGGGGGGGTGGGGATCAAGGAAGAAGGGAAAGATAATAAAGGTTTATGGTCCTGTGCAGCCCAACCCCAAGGAGATGCTCTCAGAGACCAGGTGCAGCATGCCTCCAAGTTGTCCCACTGGGACAATTCCTGTCTCTTGTTGGGCGAAGGTCACTCCTGTGCTGTTACGTCCCTGGTAAGCATTTCGCAGAGCTTGGGGAGGACCCTCAGGCAGTGACGTGGGCAGCCCTAGTGTGAGCAGCCTGTCGTAGAAGACTTTAGTATAGGTCGGTGGATGTGGCTAAGACATCACCTGTGTTTGCTACAATAAACAAACAAATGATACTGGACTTCCTCTTACTATAGGTCAGTTACACAAACTCTAACCAACAAATAATTCAATTGAGTAGCGATTACCAACTATATACCCTATTGGCTTCTGAAAATGTTGTCATGAAGTCTAGTAATTTATTGTTATTATTGCTGTTATTATAAGTCATAAGAATCATGAAAGCAAACTACCTAAGTCCTGAAACTTTCCAGTTAGACAAAACATTTATTAAGTCAATCAACTTATGTGTGGTTTGACCAAGAGTAAGAAACAGACTGGGAAGTGCCATGGGTATTAGGCGAAGTCTCCCACTAAATCATTAAAAAAAAGAAAGAAAAGAAAAAAGGTATGAGTTTTACTTCTATGAAGAGAACTCATTAATGAGTAATTTTTTTTTTAAAGATTTTATTTATTTATTCGACAGAGATAGAGACAGCCAGCGAGAGAGGGAACACAAGCAGGGGAAGTGGGAGAGGAAGAAGCAGGCTCATAGTGGAGGAGCCTGATGTGGGGCTCGATCCCATAACACCGGGATCACGCCCTGAGCCGAAGGCAGACGCTTAACCGCTGTGCCACCCAGGCGCCCCCATTAATGAGTAATTTGGACACAGAAGTTATAAACTATGGGAACTAAAAATTTTTGTAGAATGGGAATTGAGGTAAAATATGAATAAGAATACGAAACTGAAAAAAGTCATTTTTTTAGCACCACTTTCAGTTAGAGGCCTCTTACACAATTAAAGGTTCCCACATCCAGGTGAAAACATCAGGGCCAACCTGGGGAAGGGAGGGCCCTTCATGTTCCTTAAGGATGCTCACCAACCAGTATAAATAGATGCACTTTTATTTTTTTTTAATTCCAGTGTAATTAACATACAGTGTTATATTAGTTTCAGGTATACGATCTAGTGATTTAACAATTCGATACATTACCAGGTGCTCATTAAGATAAGTGCACTCTTAATCTCCTTCACCTGTTTCACCCATCCCCCCCCACCTCCCTTCTGGTAACCATCTATTTGTTCTCAATAGTTAAGAGTCTGTTTTTTGGTTTACCTCTCATTTTTCCTTTGTTCATTTGCTTTGTTTCTTAAATTCTACATATGAGTGAAATCATGGTGTTTGTCTTTCCCTGGCTTATTTCACTTAGCATAATACTGTCTCGATCCATCCATGTTGTTGCAAATGGCAAGATTTCATTTTTGTGGCTGAATAATATTCCAGTCTGTGTGTGTGTGTGTGTGTGTGTGTGTGTGTGTGTGTATCACACCTCTCCTTCATCCATTGATCAATTATGGACGCTTGGGCTGCTTCCATAGTTTGGCTATTATAAATAATGCTGCAATAAACATAAGGGTGCATGTATCCCTTCGAATTAGTGCTTTCATGTTCTTTGGGTAAATACGCACTAGTGTGATCACTGGATCTTAGGAAAGTTCTATTTTTGAGTTTTTTTGAGGAACCTCCATCCTGTCTTTCTCAGTGGCTGTACCAGTTTGCATTCCCACCAATAGTGCATGAGGGTTCCTTTTTCTCCACATTCTCACCAACACTTATTATCTTTTGTTTTTTTGATAATAACCATCCCGACGGATGTCAGCTGATATCTCATTGTGGTTTTGATTTGCATTTCCCTGATGATGAGGGATGTTGAGCATCTTTTCATGTGTCTGTTGGCCATCTGGATATCTTTGGAGAAATGTCTGTGCACGTCTTCTGCCTATTTTTAATTGAATTATTTGTTTTCTGAGTGTTGAGTTTTATAAGTTCTTTATATATTTTGATACTAGCCTTTTACTGGAAATGTCACTTGCAAGTATCTTCTCCCATTCAGTAGGTTGTTTTTTAGTTTTGTTGGTTGTTTCCTTAGCTGAGCAGAAGCTTTTCATTTTGATATAGTCATAATAATTTATTTTTGCTTTTATTTCCTTTGCCTCAGGAGATATATCTAGAAGGAAAAATGCTACTGCTGATGTCAGAGAAATTACCACATGTGCCCTCTTCTAGGATTTTTATGGTTTTATTTCTCACATTATGGTGCTTCATTTTGAGTTTATTTTTGTGTGTGGTGTAATAAAGTGGTCCAGTTTCTTTCTTTTATATGTAGCTGTTCAGTTTTCCCAACACAATTTATTGAAGAAACTGCCTTTATACTATTGCATATTCTTGCCTCCTTTATTGAAGACTAATTGACCATATAATTGTGGGTTTAACTCGGGGCTCTATACCCTGTTTCATTGATCTATGTGCCTGTGTTTGTGCCACACCATACTGTTTTGGTTACTCCAGCTTTGTAATATGACTTGAAATCTGAAATTATGATACCTCAGGTTTTGCTTTTCTTTTTCAAGATTGCCTTGGCTATTTGGGGTCATTCGTGGTTCCACACAAATCTTGGGATTGTTTGTTCTATTTCTATGAAAAATCCTCTTGGTATTTTGATAGGGATTACATTAAATCTGTAGATTGCTTCAGGCCATATAGATGGTTTAACAATATTTGTTCTCCCAATCCATAAGCACAGAATATCTTTCCATTTGTTTGTGTCATCTTCAATTTCTTTTATCTGTGTTTTACTGTTTTCAAAATACAAGTCTTTCACCTCCTTGGTTACGTTTATTCCTAGGTATTTTATTATTTACAGTGCAATTGTAAATGGGATTGTTATCTTAATTCTCTTTCTGCTACTTCTTTATTAGTGCATAGAAATGCAGAGGGGCTGTGTACATTAAATTTGTATCTTGTGACCTTATTGAATTCATTTATCAGTTCTAGTAGTTTTTTGGTTTTTTTAATAGAGTCTTTAGGGTTTTCTATATATAGTATCATGTCATCTGTTAATCACAAAAGTTTTACTTCTTACTGGCCAATTTGGATGTCTTTTATGTCTTCTTGTTGTCTGATTGCTGTGGCTAGGACTTCCAGCACTCTTGAATACAAGTGGTGAGAGTGGGCATCCTTGCCTTGTTCCTGACCTTAGGGGAGAGGCTCTCAGTTATTCCCCATTAAGGATGATGTTAGTTGTGGGTTTTTCGTATATGACCTTTATTATTTTGGGGTATGGTCTGGCTAAACCTACTTTTTTGAGGGTGTTTATCATGAATGGGTGTTGTATTTTGTCAGATGCTTTTTATGCATCTATTGAAATAATCATATGGTTTTTATTCTTTCTCCTGTTGATGTGACATATCACATTGATTGATTTATGGGTATTGATCCACACTTGCATCTCGGAGATTAAATCCACTTGATGGTGGTGAAAAACTTTTTAAATGTATTATTGGATCCAGTTTGCTAATATTTCATTGAGGATTTTTGCATCTGGTTGTGGTATAGGGTAATGCTGGCCTCATAGAATGCGTTTGGAAGTTTTCCTTCTTTTTCTATTTTTTGGAATAGTTTAAGAAGAATAGATAATAACTCTTCTTTAAATGTTTGGTAGAATTCATCTGTGAAGCCATCTAGTCCTGGACTATTGGTTTTGGGGAGTTTTTTGATTACTGATTCAGTTTTTTGCTGCTTATTGGTCTGGTCCAATTTTCCATTTCCTCCTATTTCAGTTTTGGTGGGTTATATCTTTCCAGGAATAATCCATTTCTTACAGGTTGTTCAATTTGTTGGCATATAGTATTTCATAATATTCTCTTATAGTTGCTTGTCTTTTTGTGGTGTTGGTTGTTATTTTTCCTTTATAACTTTGATTTTACTTATTTGAGTCCTTTCTCTTTTTGTCTTGACAAGTTTGGCTAGAGGTTTGTCAATTTTATTGATCTTTTCAAAGAACCAGCTCCTGGTTTTATTGATCTGTTTTACTGTTTGTTTGCTTGTTTTTTTTTCAGTTTCTATATCTTTTATTTCTGCCCTAATCTTTATTTCCTTCCATCTGCTGGTTTGGGGTTCTGTTTATTGTTCTTTTCTGTCTTTAGGTACAAGGTTAGGTCATTTATTTGAGATTTTTCCTGCTTCTTGAGGTAGGCCTGTATTGCTATAAACTTTCCTCTTAGAACCACTTTTGCTGCATCCCAAAGATTTTGGACCATTTTGTTCTCATTTTCATTTCTCTCCATTTACTTTTCGATTTCTTCTTTGATTTCTTGGTTGACCCATTCATTGTTCAGTAGCATATTATTTAACTTCCATGTATTTGTGTTTTCCATATTTTTTCTTATGATTGATTTCTAGTTTCATAGTATTTTGGTCAAAAAAGTTGCATGGTAAAACTTATCTTTTTTGAATTTGTTGAGAGTTGTTTTGTGGCCTAATATGTGATCTATTCTGGAGAATGTCTGATGTGCACTTAAAAAGAATGTGTATTCTACTGTTTTAGGATGGAATGTTCTCAACATATCTGTTAAACCCATTTGGTCCAGTGTCATTCAAAGCCACTGTTTCCTTGTTTATTTTCTATTCAGATGATCAGTCCATCAATGTAAGTGGGGTGTTAAAAGTTTAAAGTCACCAATATTATTGTATTACTATCGATCAGGTCATTTAAGTTTGTTTTAACTGTTTTATGTATTTGCGTACATAAATATTTACATTGTTATATCTTGTTGTTGGATCGTCCTCTTTCTTATTATATAGTGTCTTTTGTCTCTTGTTACACTCTTTCTTCTAAAGTCTATTTTGTCTAATATAAGTATTACTACACTGGCTTTCTTTTGACATCTGTTTCCATAAATGTTTCTGCATTCCCTCACTTTCAATCTGCATGTGTCTTTAGGCCTGAAATGAGTCTCTTGTAGACAGACATCTTATAGATGGATCCAGTTTTGTTATCTGTTCCTTCACCCTACTTCTTTTGATTGGAGCATTTAGTCCATTTACATTCAAAGTAATTATTGATACATAAGTATTTATTGCTATTTTGGTACTTTTTTTGTGGTTGATCCTGTAGTTCTTCTCTGTTACTTTCTTCTGTTATTCTCTTTCACAGTTTTCTTTCTTTTTTTTTCTTTTTTTTTTAGATTTTATTTGTTTGACAGAGAGAGCTGGAGAGCACAATCAGGGGGAGTGGCAGAGGGAGAGGGAGAAGCAGGCTCCCCACTGAGCAGGGAGCCTGATATGGGGCTCAATCCCGGGACCCTGGGATCATGACCTGAGCCGAAGGCAGTCGCTTAACCAACTGAGCCACCCAGGCGCCCCTCTTTCACAGTTTTCTGACTTTCTTTAGTGATATATTTGTATTCCTTTCTCTTTACTTTTTGCATATTTATTACTAGTTTTTGATTTGTGGTTACTGTTAGATTTGTATATAACATCTGTATATAGTGGTCTATATTAAATTGATGATAGCATAAATTTGAACCCATTCTTTACTTTTCCCCCCAACACACACACACACACATTTTAGGTATATTATGCCATATTTTACATGCTCTTATTTTGTGAATTCCTTGACTGATTTTTATAGATATACTTATTTTTACAGCTTTTGTGATTCATACTTTTCTTACTTTTACTTACGATCTTTCTTTTCCTCTCAAAGAGTCTCCTTTAATATTTCCTGTAGGGGTGGTTTAGTGGTCATGAACTCCTTTGCTTTTGTTTGTCTAAGAAACTCTTTATCTCTCCTTCTATTCTGAATGATAGCCTTGCTGGCTAGAGTATTCTTGGATGCATATTTTTTCCTTTCAGCACTTTGAATTTATCATGCCACTCTTTTCTGGCTTACAAAGTTTCTGCTGAAAAATCAGCTGATAGCCTAATGGGGTTTTCCTTGTATGTAATTTCTTTTCTCTTACTGCTTTTTAAATTGTTTCTTTATCACTACCTTTTGCTATTTAAATACTATGTGTCTTTTGTAGACCTCCTTAGGTTGATTTTATTAGGGGATTTCTGGGCCTCTTTGATCTGGATATGTTTCCTTCCCCAGATTAGGGATTTTTTTTTAGCTATTATTTCTTCAAATTAATTTTCTGCCCCCTTTTCTCTCTTCTTCTTCTTCTCGGATCCCTATAATGCAAATTTTATTACATGTGATAGAGTCACTGAGTTAACTAAGTGTATTCTCATTTTGCATTTTTTTTTTTTTTTCTCTTACTGGCTCAACTTGATTTCTTTCCATTACTCTGCCTTCCAGGTAACTAATTCATTCCTCTGCTTCCTCTAGCCTGGTATTTATTCCAATTAGTGTATTTTTAATTTCATTTATTGTGTTCATCTCTAATTAAGTCTTTTTTATCTCTTTATTAAGAGTCTCACTGATGTCCTCCACTCTTTCCTCAAGTCCAGTGAGTGTCTTTATGATCATTACTTTAAATTCTCTATCAGGCATACTACTTATATTCATTTCACTTAGGTCTCTTGCTATGATTTTGTCCTGTTCTTTCATTTGGAACATATTCTTCTGTCTCCTCATTTTTTCTGACTCTGTGTCTGCTACATCTCCTGCTCTTGAAAGTAATCCCCTTATGAAGAAGAGTTCCTGTAGTGTCCTGTAGTGCAGTGTCCCCTGGTCACCAGAAGCTGGTGCTTCAAGGGGTGTCTCCTTTGTGTGTTGAATGCACCCTGCTGTTCTGACTTCTTTTTCCTTCAGTTCAGTTGTCTGTAGAGGTTCTCTTTGCCTATTGTGGGTACTTTGGTCCCTGGATCGAGTGGAGACACAGTTTTCACAAAATGCACATCAATCTGCTTGCAAAATGAGAGCTGCTGGTGCCACTGCAGAGACCAGAGCTATGTTGGAGGCATGTACAGTTTTAACAAGGTGTGCCCAAGGCTTCTGTAGGCCCCACCACTGCCACCACTGCAGTGTCCAAGGTCCCACAGAACATACGGGTTGGGAGACATGATGTTGGCAAGATTTGTGCTGGTCCTCTGTGGGAGGGGACCTGCAGTGCCAGGACGGAGGCAAGTGTGACTGGGAAGGGCAGATAGCCAAAGCCCAGGAGAAGTGGGGCATGGCATTAACAAGTTAGGTAGTGAGTGCTGACACAGCAGTGGTTCACAGGTGGCTGTGAGTTTATGCTGGGTGCAGGGGAGTGAGATGGTGCTGGCCAGCTCCTTTGTGTTTAGAGAAGTCCCTCAGCTAACCCTGCCTGTCTAGGACATCCTCTAACACGAGTAAACTACCCTTCCTCCTGTATGTCCCTAGGAATTTTTCAAACTGCTGCTTCTATGCTGTATCTCTGGAGGCTATTTGTCCAGCTGTCTCTTTAAGGGAAGGGACTCAGCTCCTATAGCCCTCCAGATTCTCCCAGAACTGAGCCCACTGATTTTAAAATTCTAGGCTTTTTGGCCCTCTGGTTGTAAGAACCACAAAATTTAGCCCCTCTCACTATCACAGCCAAACGTTGTGAGGATTTGTGCCCACGGCTCTCTTCTGCCCATGGATGGCTATGGTTTCACTCCCTACTGCATCTCTGTCCTTCCTCCCCTATTTGATGTGCCTTCTTCTCTACCTTTAGTTGTGAAGTTTTTTCTGCCAGTCTTCAGGTTGTTTTCTGGGTTTTTTTTTATGCTGATACGAGTGTTATCCAGTTGTATCTGTGGGACAAGGTCAGCTTAGGGTCTTCTCACTCTGCCATCTTCCCAGCCTCCAATAGATACACTTCTGACAGAAACCTCTCTGAAGGAGTGCAGTGACATCTAACAGTGGAGGCGCAGGTGGTAGGAAGTAAATTATATAGTTTGTCTCCTATGTGATTACTCTACCTTTGCCTTCATAGGACAGGAAAACATTTTAATCCACCCATTGGCTACAGAAACCTCTCTCTGTGCTCTTCAGAACAGTAAGGTGATTTTCTAGTGTATCTTAACCATGTCCAGTTTCAATTAGATTATTTAAGAGTCTATAACTTAAAATTTATCAAAGGAGAATGGATTAGCTATAAGGAATGGGAGAAACTAACATTCACCGAGCCACTAGTATGTTATAGAAAGTGTCCTACATGTTTCAGATATTATCACATTTAATTACCAAAACAATCCTGTGAGGTGGGAATTAATATAACTTTACATTCAGGAAATGTAACATTTTTTAAAAAATTAAGTGAGAGTCACTTGTCAGCCATGTGCCCTAGGGTAGATTTCTTAAGATCTCTGTACTGTCTTCACATTAACATTAAAATTACCCTCATCTTAGAAAGAAGGCAGTCTAGTAGAATAACTTAGCTAAAATGTGGGCTTCTCTTGGAAGGGCTGCATTTGCATTTTAAAGGTATGGATAATTAAGTCAAATCTATTCTTGGGAGAATGTTTATGACTCAAGTTGAGGAACATTTTTTAGAACTGCCTCCATCTTTCCAGGTCCTAAAAAGGGCAGGACCAATTCTGAAATGTCATCAACTTCCATTTTAGCTCAACACATTATTACCACCCGTAAATACTCTCTGGGCCTATGATGATTTTTCTAGTACCGACTTTTATTTTTATTCATTTATTTATTTTTCAACATTCGGCAGATAGAGACCTCTGGGTCTCTACTCTAGGATCCCTTCTGATTGGTAGATACCTATGCCATACAGAATACTAAATGTGTTTCATATTACTTATTAATAAACACACAAAAGACATTTCTGCATATTTGTAAGAGATCCATGTTGACTATTGTACCAGCGTAGAGGAAGCCATAGTCACAAAACAAGTTTTTCTGACTTCTTTTGCCTCAACTCACATTAAGAATTACCTTTTCGGGATAAGCAGTACATATCTGCATATATGTCTGTGTTTTTATATAACTAAAGCAAGTTTTAAAAAGTAAGATAAGATAGACCCTTACTGTATGCAGGACACTCTGATATTTTCTCCAATTTATTTTTTCTACTTTATTAAGTATAATTGACGAAAGTGTAAGATATTTAAAGTGTACATTGTGTGATTTGATATACATATACAGTTTTAAAGGATTCTCCACTTTAGTTAATTAACATGTACATCACCTCATGTATTTATTGTTTTGGATTTTGTTTGTTCATTTTAGTAAGAACATTTTAGCTCTACTCAGCAAATTTCCATTATAAAATAAGACCTTATTCATCATGTAGCTAAAGTTTGTACATTTTACCAACCTCTCTACTTCCCTGATCCAACCAGCCCTTGGAAATCATTTTCTATGCTCTGTTTCTATGACTTTGACTTTTTTTAGAACCATCCATGTTTTACAAGTGGCATTATTTCCTTCTTTGTAATAGCTGAATAATATTCCATTATATATATATGTATATGTATATATATGTGTATGTACATATGTATGTATATGTGTGTGTATATATATATACATATGTGTGTGTGTGTGTGTGTGTGTGTGTGTGTGTGTGTGTGTGTATATATATATCTCATCTTCTTTATCCATTCATATGTTTAGGTTGTTACCGTATGTTCAGTACTGTGAATAATTCCTAAATGAACATGGAAGTGCAGATATCTTTGATATCCTGCTTTCAGTTCCTGTGGATGGATACCTAGAAGTGGAATTGTTGAATCATATGGTAGTTCTATTTTTAATTTTTTGAGGAATCTCCATACTATTTTCCATAGCGTCTGTGCCGGTGCACATTCCTACAAGCAATGCATAAGAGTTTGCTTTTCTCTACATCCTCACCAAACTTGTTCTCTCCTATCTTTTCAATGATATCCATTCTAACAAGTGTGAAGTGTGAAGTGATATCTCATTGTGGCTTTAATTTGCATTTCCCTGGTGCTTAGTGTGGGTGAGCCCCTTTTCATGTACCTGTTGACCATCTGTATCTTATCTTTGGAAAGATGTCTATTCAGTTCTTCTACCCAATTTTTAATCAGACTTTGACTTTTTGGTATTGAGTTGTATGAGTTCTTTATATATTTTGGATATTAACTCCTTACAGATAGATGACTTGCAAATATTTCCTCCAACCTACAAATAGGTTGCCTTTTTATTTTGTTGATTATTGCCTTTGCTGTACAGAAGCTTTTTAGTTTTGTGTAGTCCCACTTATTTATTTTTGCTGTTGTTACCTTTATTTTTGATGTCAAATAAAAAACAATCACTGCCAACACCAATGTCAAGGAGCTTATCTCCACATTTTTCTTCAAGGACTTTTAATGTTTCAGGTCTTATATTTAAGTCTTTAATACATTTTGAGTTGTTTTTTGTTTATGGTATAAGATAGGAGTCCAGTCTCAGTCTTTGCATGTGAGTATCCAGTTTTCCCATCACCTTTTATTAAAGAGACTACCCTTTCTTCATTCCTCATGGCTCCTTTGTCATAAATTGATTGACCATATATGCATCAGTTTCATTCTAGGTTCTATATTCTGTTCCACTAATCTATATGTCTCTTTTTATGCCAATACCATACTGTTTTGATTACTACAGCTTTGTAATATGGTTTGGAATCAGAAAGTATGATACTTCCAGCTTTGTTCTTCTTTGTCAAGATTGCTTTGGCTAATCAGGGGCTTTTAGAGTTCCATACAAATTTTAGGATGTTTTTTCCTTTTCTGTGAAAATGCCATTGAATTTTGATTGTGATTGCACTGAATATGTAGATAGCTTTAGGTAGTATGAACACTTAAACAAAATGAATTTTTCCAATCCGTGAGCATGAAATATCTCTCCATTTATTTATGTCTTCTTCAATTTCTTTCATCTGTGTTTTATAGTTTTCAATATACAGATTTTTCACCTCCTTTGTTAAATTTATTATTAGGTATTTTATTCTTTTTGATGCAATTATAAATAGGATTATTTTCTTAATTTCTCTTTCTAATAGTTTACTGGTAGTATTTAGAAATGTGCTTGATTTGGGTGTATCAATTTTGTATCCTGAAACTACTGAATTCATTTATTAGTTCTAACAGTGTTTTAGTGGAGTCTTTAGGATTTTCTGTATATAATATCATGTCATCTGCAACTAGAGACAATTTTACTTCTTTTCTGATTTGGATGACTTTTATTTGCTTTTTCTTGCCTAATTGTTCTGGCTAACTCTTCTAGTATTATGTCTAATAAAAGTGTCAAGAGTAGGCATTATTTTCTTGTTCCTGATCTTAGAGGAAAAGTCTTCAGCTTTTGCAACTAAATATGTTAGCTGTGGGCTTGTCATATATGACCTCTGTTATGTTGAGGTATATTCCTTGTATACTCACTTTTTTGATAGTTTTTATCATGAATGAATGTTTAATTTTGTCAAATGTTTTTTTCTGGCTCTATTCAGATGATTATATAATTTATTATCCTTCATTTTATTAATGTGGTATATCACATTGATTGATTTATAGATATTAAACCATCCTTGCATCCCTGGAATAACTCTCACTTGATCATGGTAATTTTCTCTCTCTTTTTTTTTTTTTTTGGTATCCTTGTTATTTTTGGTATCAGGGTAATACTGGCCTCATAGAATGAGTTTTTAAGTAGTCCTTCCTCTTCTATTTTTGGGGAAGGGTTTGAAAAGAATTGGAATTATTTTTCATTTAAGCGCATGGTAGAAATCACCATTGAAGCCATCTGGTCCTGGACTTCCTTTGTTGGGAGGTAAATTTTGATTAATGATTCAGTTTACTAGTAATGATCTGTTCAGATTTTCTATTTCTGCATGGTTAAGTCTTATAGATTTTATGTTTCTCAAAATTTATCCATTTCCTCTAAATTTTTCAATTTGCTGTTGTATATTTTTCCATAATAGTCTGTTCTGACCCTTTGTATTTATGTGATATCAGTTATATAAATGTCTCCTCTCTCATTTTATAATTCTGTTTGAGTCTTTTCTCTTTTTTTTTTTTTCTTGGTAAGTCTATATAAAGTTTTGTCTATTTTGTTCATGTTTTCAAAATACTAGTTCTTAGTTCATTGATTTTTTTCTATTGTCTTTTTAGTCTCTATTTCATTTATTTCTGCTCTTTTATTTCCTTTTTCTACTAATTTTGGGCCTAGTTTCCTCTTCTCTTTGTAGTTCTTTGAGGTATAGTTAGGTTGTTGGTAGAACTTCTTTTGCTGCATCCCATAAGTTTTGGTATATAGTATTTTCACTTTCATTTATTTCAAAATATCATTTATTTATCTTTTGATTTCTTGTTTGACCCATTGATTGTTCACTAGCATATTGTTTAATCTCCACATTTTGTGATTTTTCTGTTTACTTCATGTAATTGATGTCTAATTTCATACCATTGTGGTCAGAAAAGATTATTGATATGATTTGATTTGATTTGATACGATATGATTCCAATCTTCTTAAATTCATAGTATCTACTTTTAGTTGTATTTTTGTGTCTGCATGCATCAAATCCTTAGTTAATATCCTGGAGTAGGCATAAGACTAGTAATTTAAGAATAGATTTTGTTGCAAACAACATTAAGAGATATACTTTGAAATATACACAGAAGCCCTCAAATCTTACATGAAGCCTGTTTTGGGAGATATTTACAAAATATTCAGATTCTTCTGCTGGAAAATTAGACATAAATCTTCTGGAAAGATAAAATGTTTAACACTCTTTTATCACGGATACTAAGGGTAAAAATAAAGTATTGATTTTAAGTGAAAGAAACATATAGTGTGTGTGCTTTTGGTTTTCTATTTCCCTGGACACTCTGGCTTATTAGAGAAATTCACCAGCCTTTTATTGTACTTTGGTTCTCAAGTTATCTTTTACTCTGAAAATCATTTTAAAGAGGTATTCATTAGAATAAGTGTTCTCAAAATTCTAGACTCTACATCATTTCAGGATTGCAATGTTCCCTATAACCTTTATCTTCACTAGCTCATGGAAAGAAAAAAAAAAAAAAGAAAAGAACTTATAATGTTCTTGAACCATGACAAAAAGGAATTCAGTGGTTAACTCACTTCTCACAAGGGAGCAGAGGCATGGTCACTGTGGAAATACTTTCACTGTGTAGAGATACCTACAAGTCACTAGATAGCTTAGAACACCTAGGTCCCTCCAGACTACCCTGATTGGGATGATCTTACATGGTAAAGGATCTCTGTCCTCGACTCTGACATGGTGTTCTTTAAGGTATCCTGTCATTCTATGTGTGCAAACATGACAATTGTTTTTGCATTGGTTGGTTTATATATCAGTTTTCCCTACTGAATGGTGAGATCTTGTGTTTTATTGATTTTACTCTCACCAGTATCTAGTAGTTACATAACACATAGTAGAAGGTACTAAATGTTTTACCAAATAAATTATGCTAAGAAAGAAGGAAACAAAGGAAGGGAAGAAGGGAAGAAGGGAGGAAGGAAGGAAGGAAGGAAGGAAGGAAGGAAGGAAGGAAGGAAAGAATAAATGAAGGCAAGAATGAACAAAGGAAGGAAAAAGGGAGGGTGATCTCCAGCCATCTCACAAATTCTGCTCTAAAATCACATTTATTTCCTACTCCTCTATTATAGTATACCTGGAGTAGGAACATGTTCATTCAGGGAGACTTTTATGGCTGCAGTGAAGTAAAGGGTCAGAGAAATAAGTGGAGCTCAGATTATATAAAGTCTTGTGGGCAACTTTCGGGAGTTTGTCTGACTGAGTGAAATTTGGGACTGTTGCAGAGTTTTGAACAGAGAAGTAATGTGATCTAAATTCCATTTTAAAAGATTTACTCTGCTTGTTTGAAAATAGACTAGAGGAGGGCAAGAATAGAAGCAAGTACACCTGTTAGGATGTTATTGCTGTAATTCAGGCTACAGAAGGTGACATCTCTGATCAGAGTGACAGCAATGGAGTTAGTGAGAGATTGTGACACTCTGGATATGATCTGAAGTTAGAGGTATCAGAGTTCCTGATGGAAGACTCCAGTGTTACTGACTTGAATGACTAGAAGGATGGTGTTCTTATTAATTGAAATGAGAAACCTATGGGTAGAGCAATTAGGAGGGAGGTCAGGAATTCAGTGTAGCACATGTTGATTATGAGATATCTGATAGATATTCATGTGGAGATGTTGAGTAGGCAATTAAATATGAGTCTGGAGTTTCAGAGCTTTATACTACAAATATAAATTGTGAGTCACTGACATACAGAAGGTATTTAAAGCCATGAGGTTAGAAAAGATCAAAAAGGAGCAAGTATATACAAATAAGAGGACTGAGCTCTGAGACACTCTAACAAAATTAGAATAGTGGTCTTTTCCTTCTTAAGTCAAAGTTTTCTCCATCGTTGTTCTGCAAAGGAGGAGCTGGATTTATTAATCAAAATAAGAAAGCAAAGAAGACGTTGTATTCAGGATTGGAATGATTTGGTGCCAAATTCAAGAAGATTATAGATCAGACTGGTGATGGATCTTGTCTGGAATAGCAGCACAACTGTCAAAACAAACTTTGAATAAATGTGACTGCATCAAACACAGGATTTATAAAAGTCTACACTGCAGCCCAACATTCTTCCAGTAAAAACAGGCCTTTGGAGTTCCATCCCCACTACTGGAAATTATCTTGGTGCCACTTTCTGTCCACAAGCCAGTAACTCCCATATTAACTTCCTCTTGTTACCATAATAAATTACCACCAACTCCTCTTGCTGCTTTTGTAGGGCTGGTACATCTCAATGGTTGAATTAAACTAGAAAGCAGAAGGCAAGAGGCCCTGAGAGAAGCAGTCTGTAGATGTCAGTTCCCCTCCTTACATGTTCTTATAACAACTATTTCCTTTCTAATACTTCTCATGATTGTAATCTATTTTTATTTTCAGTATTATTAGATTAATAATTCTCTTTTTCTTAGAATTTACACTGCATGATGTCAAAGATTATGCCAGTGTTGCTTCAAATTATATCATCAAATCCTATCGTGGGCTTCACATACTGAAGGTACTCAATAAATAGTTATTAAATATTGGAAGGAAAGAAAAAAATCAATCAATCAATCAATGAACTATTTTGTTTTCTCTCTCATTCAGTTATTCTCACTTCATGCACCATACTGGTACCCACTGGCTTCTGGCACCAGTCTTGTCTCTGTCTTTCTTCCTAAGTCCCTTGTTAAACACTTGGGAAAAAAGTTGACTCCAACTACTTTGACAATTGGTCCATCCTAGGGCAAGATTTCTAACTCCTCTGTCCACTTAGTTCTTGTACACCTTCTAAGCTCTAACCACTTCCTCCTCTTCTCCCTCTCCTACATTGCATCTATAGAAATCAGAAAAACTTTATATGATAACTGATGAATGATGGTAACTGGCAGCAGTTTAAATGATAGTGACTATATGACTTTAACTACTAAGTTCTCATACTTTTCCTTCCTTAGGAATCTGTTTATAACCTTCATTCAAAAGCTCTTTTAGTTTTTCCAGTAGATCTCCTCTAAGGTTCTACTTGGTCCTGCCCCACATTCTCATTCTATTTTAGGGTAGTTCGGTCAACTCTGCATATTTAAATGAATAAATGTTTCATATGAAAAAAGTTATCACTTTTCCTTTTCTTCTTAAAACTTGTAGGAAAAAATAAATTAAAAATCCTGTGACAGACTTGGCACTTTAAGAAAATAATACTTACTGGATCCAAAAATACATTTTCTAAAATTTGAAATAGAATGTTTTTTTCATGATAAAGTCAATAACAATGGGATCTCATTACACAAGCCAGAAAGCACAGTTCTGAATTAAGTGTCTTGACATTCACTAAATGCCAGCATGTTGAAATTTTGAAGAGACCACTAAGGAAAACTTTCTACTCAGCCTAAGTATAGCCAATTAGTACCGATAACAATAGATTTATCGTTTGGTGTTTGGTGACTTCCTTAGAAAAGGTGTAAACATGTAGGGATTTCTTTGGAAATATATGCAGATGAAATGTATGCTTTAAAAATCCTACCGTAAACTCTAGTATTCTGGCAGGCATCATCAGATATTTTAGTTGTCAGAAATGACTATAAATACTATTCAACGTTTGCCATTTTTCCAAGAATAAAATGACTTAACAAAGCATGGTATTAAATATATTCAGTGTTTCATTCATGGTTCAGAAGGAACTTCAGTATCTTCCCCAATTCTTATGTCAGCTTCATTGATGTGAAGCACCTTGAACCAGAGAACGTGTTAGAGAGGAATCTGTCGGTGAGTGATGGCTGATACCAACTGACGTTTGAAGTCTAATTCTACCAGTTAGTGGAGTTAGGATGGAAAAAGATTGACTTATTTGTTTTTAAACCATATTCAATTGAAAAAAAATGTAGATACGATTTATCAGTAAAATAAATTTCATCAATAACATAAATGAATTAAAAGTGGACAACAGAAATCATGACATAACCACATTGCTAGTGATGTTTAACTTGATTACTTTAATATTTTAACTTTACCTTAAGAATTGTCAGATTTTCAAACAGGCTACATCATTTCACCTTCCACCAGTGGGGCTTAAGGTTTCCATTCTGTCTACATCCTCACCAGCCCTTGTTCTTATTTGTCCTTTTGATTACAGCCACATGGGTGGGTGTGAAGCAGCATCTCACAGTGATTTTCATTTGCATTTCCCTGGTGGCTTAAAGTTGTTGAGCATCTTTTCATGTGCATATCAGTCATTTGCATATCTTCCTTGAAAAAATGTCTATTCGGATCCTCTGCCCATTTTTAAATTGGATTATTTATCTTTTGATTATGGAGTTGTTGGAATTGTTTGTTTTCCTATGCTAGATACAAGTCCCTTATCAGATAGATGATTCACTGCCAGGAATGGCCAGCACTCCCTGTACCCGCAGATGAAATTTTACTCCAAATTTTGCCGTGAAAGAGAGAAGGCAAGGGGGTCAACTCTCAGAGGCGAAGACCCTTTGCTCTTCTTTGTTCCCGCTTTTATTGGTCTTTCGAGATAATCACAAATCCTTATCACTGTTTCTCAAGCACATGATGTTGACAAGGGATCTTACTGAAAACTGGGAGGATGTTTACAGGAAAGATACAATATGCTAATTTGGGCGTACTCTGTGAGTTCTGCTAAACATAGCCTAAGGGACAATGCCTACAACTCTAAGATCACAGAGCGACTGTTTGGGCTAGGAAAGCTTCCGGAAGGCAACTCCCTGCAGCATTTCAAAGGCAGAGTGGTCACATAGGCCTCAGGCCTCATAGGCCTGGTCATTCCAAAGGCCTATGTCCTTTTCTGAAACCTTCCCTGCTCTCGGCGGCCACCACCATGTTACATTTTAGCAAGTCAGGTAGTACTGCTGATTTCAGGCTCTACATTAACCCCAACAATTTACAAAAATTTTCTCCCAGTCTGTGAGTCATCTTCTTACTTTCTACTAGTACACTTTTCATTTTGGTTGTAGTACTTTTCAACTCAAGCATTTTCATTTGATTCTTTTTAAAAAATAAGTTCTATATCTTTACTGATATTTTCTATTTGATGAGATGTTGTCATCATAACTTACTTCTATAAGCATGATTTCTTTAAGTCTTTGAACATTTTTATAATGACTGAAGTCCTAACCTTTGTTTTAGTCTTTTCTTTCTTCAGGCACTCATTTTCTTTTTTTTTTTTTTTAAAGATTTTATTTATTTATTCGACAGAGATAGAGACAGCCAGCGAGAGAGGGAACACAAGCAGGGGGAGTGGGAGAGGAAGAAGCAGGCTCATAGCGGAGGAGCCTGATGTGGGGCTCGATCCCATAATGCCGGGATCACGCCCTGAGCCGAAGGCAGACACTTAACCGCTGTGCCACCCAGGCGCCCCCCAGGCACTCATTTTCTTATCCACATTTTAGGTGTAAATACAGGGTAAGAAAATTCTGGGTTAACAGGATAAGACACATTAAATAAGGGTCAGAGTCATTGAGACCCAGTAATTCATAATTTTTAAGGAAAAAAATTAAAAAATAAACTCTAGAATTGATTTGTGATAATTTTAGTAGGAATTAGAGGAATACCTTAAAATTTTGTTTATTGTATTTTTGTACATATACTATTTTGATATACTTCAAAAAAAAAAAAAAAAGAAAAGAAAAGAAAAAGTACTCAACTTGTCTTGTTCAGATGATCCAATTCCAGGTTTAAATTCCTATGTATTTTCATCTCAGGCTAGGGTATACTCAAATCAGTGCAAAGCTACCACTTTTATCTAGTCAAAATAGTCAAAATTGTTTTGAAAATCCTTTAAGTAATAACCTAACCACCCCTCCATTCCCATATTATAGGGCTTTGATATTCTGCACCAACAGATTTTTTAATAGCCTCAGATGAAGTGGTTGGGTTTGTCTGGGGCTATGAATATGAAAAACGGGTTTGAGTTTGTTTATTTTTGAGATGCTTGTGCAGGTTGAATGTTTATAGGCTTAGGTGCACCTATGATCCAGTTTCACCAAGTATGACGTTATGCTTCATTCTCCAGTGTCCAAGATGCCATGAGGAAATGTGGAGTGACTGAAAGAGTTGTAAGACCAATTAAGTTATGTTAAGCCTCTTAAATATATTTAAAAGCTTTAGACAGTCTTTTCCATAGTGATTCCTCATTCCTGACAGACTCAAATGATTCACTTTTCAGGACGGCAAGGTGGTAACCCTTCCTCTCAGCTCCTCTTTGGCTTTGCTACTCCATCATAGAAGTCATTTCATTCATTTTTTAAAGTTGGCTGCCTTCACACAATCTTTTCATAACCATCTGGAGGGCTGAACCATGATAATAGTTTTCAATTACCTTCTAGACTTGGTAACGAAAAATAACGTAATAAAGTTTGAAAAGTGCTTTATGTTCTTAGATACCAGATACTGAAGTAATCTTTTTTAAAAAACAAGCTCAACATTTGCTGCAACATGGATGGCACTGGAGGAGATAATGCTAAGTGAAACAAGTCAAGCAGAGAAAGACAATTATCATGTGGTTTCTCTCATCTATGGAACATAAGAACTAGGAAGATCGGTAGGAGAAGAAAGGGATAAAGAAAGGGGGGGTAATCAGAAGGGGGAATGAAGCATGAGAGACTATGGACTCTGAGAAACAAACTGAGGGCTTCAGAGGGGAGGGGTGGGGGAATGGGATAGGCTGGTGATGGGTAGTAAGGAGGGCACGCACGTATTGCATGGTGCACTGGGTGTTATACACAACTAATGAATCATCGAACTTTACATCAGAAACCAGGGATGTACTGTATGGTGACTAACATAATATAATAAAAAAACATTAAAAAAAAAAAGAATAAAATGATTAAAAAAAAAAAAGCAAGCTCATGGACCTTAAGGATGATGGAATGGCAATACTATCAAGCATCCAGAGGAAAAGAACTTCTCTGTGCACTCCGAAGACTGTGTCCTCTTCGGGTGGGTAAATCATGAAGAGTTGGGCAAATCCGGGGTGCAGAGGTATTTACCTACCTACAAACAGAATAGAGAGTATCATCCCAAACATGCTGAGTTTCAGATTGAGTGTTTCTGTTGAAAAAAGTCCTTTTGAAAAAAGGCACATCCCTTGCTATTTTGTTGGTGGCCTAAGAACCAGCCTGAGATAATGGTAGGAGGGACCAATGGCTATTGGATGAATGTGAGCATTTCTAGAGGACAGAACTCCAGAGGCACTTGTATCTCCTGCAGCTAATTCAGAGACTATGATAGAAAATGTGTCCTTTTGAGAGTAGCAAGGAAGTAGCAGCAGCACATTTGTGTCTGTGGTCTGAACTTCCATGCTTGCTAACTCAAAAGCCTGTAAGAAATCAATATTGTACATGTGTGATGCAACCACGTGCTAGGGGGAAGGGGACCTCTGGAAAACTACAGAGGTGTGCTCTATTTCAAAGCTTTTCTATTCTGTTTTTTAAAACACTCTAAGGAAATAACACACATCTACAGGCCAAGTTTGTCTCTTAGCTACCAGTTTCTGAACTCTGGGCGTAGCTTAAATAAATATACCAGACTCAGGATCATAGAACTGTCATAACATAAACATGAAGCTACACAATCTGACTTTTTAAACTTCTTTCTCTTTCCTTTTCAAGTTTATCATATAATTCTACTTCCTATAATATTGGATGATATAACTCCCGCAAAATTTATTGTTAAATAAATTAATGGACAATGATTCTAGTAAACTGGGGGAGGGGGACTTGTAATGAGAAAAACCTCTAAAGATTGACTTATATGTATCAGTGACACTATATATGTAATCATATTTAATTTGAACAAAACTATATGGTAGATATTATCATTTTTTATTTTATAGGCTGAGGCTCAGAGGAGTCTAGTGACTATTTCAGGGTTATTGGCTAGTTGTATGGGCAAAACCACATTCCCCCAAAATTCATATATCGAAGTTGTAACTCTCAGTATCTTAGAATGTGACTGTATTTGGGGATAGAGGTGATTAAATTAAAATGAACCCTAATCCAATATGATTGGTATCCTTATAAATAGAGGAGATTAGGACACAGACACACATAGAGGGAAGATGATGTGAAGATGCAAGGAGAAGATGGCCATCTACAAGCCAAGGAGAGAGAGGATTCAGGTGAAGCCAACCTTGCTGACACCTTAATCTGGACTTCTAGCTTCCAGATCTGTGAGAAAATAAACTTCTGTCATTTAACATCAGGGTACTTTTTTTTTTATGAGAGCCCTAGCAAACTCACACAGTAGTAATTTATAAATTTAACTCAATATTGTCTGAATTTAGAATTAATCATACCCCCAAACTCCCACAAACAAATTCAGCTTGAAATACCTCTGACATTTATGTAGCTCTCATTAATACCCCCTGTATTAGTATAGACTTTCCCAGAAGTAGATCTCAAGACAATGTTAATTGTGCTAGAATTTTATTAAGAGAAATGCCTGTGAAAGAACACAGGGAGAGAAAAGCTGGGAGAGCCATCAAACTGTGATGCAGGTCTGACCCCAAGTGAAGGAGACAGGGAAGGAAAGCTGGAGGAAGCCATCTAGAGTTCTTTGCAGTGTTAAGTATGGTTCAGCAATCCTTAGGGAAATCCTGGAACCAAAGTTATCTGTAAAAGAGTCCCATGTCTCTGGGGTATAAACCTACCTTAGTACCCCCTACGAGTTCAGTCTTGGCTGAAAAAGTCTGTGCAAGGTGTAGACTTGGTGCAAACATGCAAAAGAGTATAGCCACTATGACCCTAGCTCTACCCAGAATTCAGAAACTGGTAGCCGAGAGGCAAACTTGGCCTGTAGATGTGTGTTGTTTCCCTAGAAGGTTTTAAAAATCAGTCAACTACCTCCTTGTATTGGAGGTCTATAACATGCATTCCCATGGACACTGTAAAGAAATAATATTCTAATTGTTAAAGGAAAAATATTCAATGATCTTTGTTAAAGCACAGTAAAGCACACTTTATTCTCAGGGGGCCATGGCAGTAGGGGTAAGGACCACTGCAATGGGATTTTGCAGTAGGGGAGAAAGATGGGACTCAACTCTGAATGGGCAAGTGGAAATTTATAGCCAAGTTGCGGTCTGGTGATCAGTGGACAGAAAACTACAAAGTGGAAACATCAACGGGAAGAGGGGATTTTGGCTAAACCAACCTAACAGGATTCTTGATGAAGACAGGCCAGGGTGATCAGACATCATCAGAGGGATAGTGGAAGATGAGGAACCCAATTGGGTACAGAGAGTGAACAGATAAGGAGGATGGGAGATTCTGGCTAAACCAACTGAGCAGAATTCTTGCTAAAATTGGAGAATGCAGACATAAACACAGAATTTCAAAAGTCCAGGCCTGGTTGAAAATTTTAGGGGAGACTGAATAGAATTTGACCAAGAGGAGAATCTTTGTTGATACCTCATCCCCAAATTCCTTAACCTTATGAAATGGCTTTGACTTTAAAGAGTATGTTATATGTGTCGTCTCTGAAGCATCAGGTATAGTCAGTCATCAGATAGTTGTTGAGTATGTGATGAGCGGTTGATCACCATTATGGAGCTAAGGAACATAAAACGACAAGAAAGAAGGTCATTGCTCTCAAGGAGTCTACAAACTTGCCGAGTAAGCAAAGTTGTGCCTGGAGAATAATTTAAGAAAACAATAAATCACACAATTAAGATTGATTTCCCGAAGCATGATTTACATGCCACATAGTACAGGAAGATGACTTTGGGTGATAGATAGATGAGTTTTTATTTTAATAGCTAGTTTTTTAACATAATAGAAAAAAACAAAGAAACAGCACATCAAAACTGTCATTAGTTGATGATATAGCTTAGGCTAAAGATGAACTTAATTGCACATCAGGACAATTGGTCCTTGGATAGAGCAAACATTACACAGATGTTATAAGACTCATTAAAGTTTGGAAAACATTGACATGATGGATTGTATATTGAGATGTAATTCTTCTATGATTCATTAAATAATAGAATCAATGGCAGAAAGAAAGAAAACTGACTGTTATTGAATTTCTAATGGAAATTAGACCTCTGGAAGGTAACATTTTGGCTACTATGTCAAAATTAGCATTTTATTTTTTTTTAAGTTCAAAAACTAAATAAGCTTTAAGATTCCTTCCATCTTGATATTTCAGGTGTTTGGGGTTTTTTTGTTTTTTTGTTTGTTTATTTTTAAATAGCTGCTTTCTCCTGAGCTCATTCCCTAAGTATTTACTGAGAGTTTATTGCATGCTGGATGTTATGTTCAAAAATACATGATATAAAAGACTCAGTCCTTTCCCCTCCAAAAAGCTCTCTATCTTATGAGATATCTTATGAGATATCTTATCTAGTCAAAACTAGATAATCACAATACAGTGCATTTAGGATAAAGGATAAAAGCAGAACGTTACTGGTCAATGAAACTGAGCCCTTCATCCAGTTCTTGAGGGAGCTGCATGGGGAGGTAGTCAGGTGTCAGGTTCATACAGACAGGGTGTATGGTACAGATGAAGGCTGTATGGGTGATTGCAGAGCTGCTGGTATCCAAGGTGTGAAACAGGAAGTTGCATGTAATTATTTTTTAATTGTTTATGTTATATATAAAATTTACCATTTTTACATTTAAGTGTAAAATTTAGTGGCAGCAAGTACATTCACATTGTTGTGCAGCCATCACCGTAACCCCTCTCTGGAATATTTTTATCATATTAAACAGAAAATCTATGCCCGTTAAATAATGATTCCCCATTGGCCCTTTCCGGTGTTCACTGGTAATGACTCTTCTTTCTATCTTCATGAACTTCCCTGTTCTAGCTACCTCAAATAAGTGGAATCATACAGTATTTGACCTTTTGTATCAAACATTTCACTTAGTGGCGTGTTTTCAAGGCTGTACCATGTATCAAAATTCCGTTTCCTTTTACATCTGAATAATATTCCTTTATAGGTATATTATACTGCATTTTGCTTATCCATTCATCTGTTGATTGACAGTTGGATTGTTCCTACATTTTGCTTATTATAAATAACTTCTGCAAAAACTAGTCTTTCGAGTCTCAGCTTTGAGTTTCTAAAAGAATAGCTAGGTCATATGATAATTCTATGATTAACTTCTTGAGGAACCATCATATTGTCTTCCACAGCAGCTACACCATTTTGTGCTCCTATCAGCAATGCTGTGTTTCAGCTTCTCCACATCCTCACCATTTTGTGATTTTCCTTTTTTTTTTAATAATGGCCATCCTAATGGGTATGAAGTAATATCTTCATATATTCAGTATCAGATATCAGTATTATCTTCATCGTGGCTTCAATTTGTGTTTCTCTAATGAATGGCATATGATTTTGAACACTACTCTTTAAGTGATATGGAGATAGTGATTGATTATAATCATTACTTTCCTGGGTTTCAGAGGTAAGAGTATATCTGCATTTTAAAAGATAACCCTGGCTGCAGTATGGATGTTGGAGATAAGGAGAGGACTGGGTCATGAAGAAGAAGAGGAAGGCCAATTCAGTAGTCCATGAGAGAGAGTTAGAAGAAATGAGACCATTCAATCAATAGTGTGTTGGTCATGTGAGCAGCACTTGACAGATTAGACACGATGGGCTTTGAGGGAAAATGAAAAGTCAAGACACCTTCTAAAATTTTAGTATGGTTTACATGGGGTGTGTGGTGCCCCTACAGGAGAAAGAGGTTTCTGATGTGAAGATAAGACCTGACTATGTTGCATTTGAGATATCTGATATCTGTAAGATAGTCAGGCCCAAAAGGTAGAAGTAGTTATATAATTTTGAAGGTCTAGAGTCTGGACCAGAGATAAAGATGTAGTTGTCATCCAAAAAGAGTTATGATTGGAAGAAGAAGCATGGGTGAGATCACATACGGAGCAAGATGGCAAAGGGTGAATTCCCAGGAATAGCAGCATTTTTATAAGTTGGGAAGATAAGAAGGGATTCTTGAAGAATTCAGAGAAGTAAAGGGGCATTGAGAAGATCACTGTCCCATGGAAGCTGACGAAGGAGTTTTAAGTTCATAATTTTATTGTACTAAATATACCAAGGATTTCTAGAAATATTAAACCTGATCCTAAAACAAAATCTAACTGTAACCTAAACTAGAACCTAAGACTCTGTCCACTGAGCCACATACCATATTTCTGCTTAAGTTTTAAACTCAAATTCCAATTTCAGGTGCAGGATAGCCACTGATATCCACTACAATAGCCTAACTGATGTTCTTCTACGTGACACAAATCCTGCCTGGCGGGGCCACCTCTGGAGTAAAAGGAATAGAACATCCTCTATGAGGCCAAGTTTGAAAGTACTGAAGTGTTCTACTGTTTCAAGTGCTGCTATACCCTCCATCATAATTCATTCTGAGCCCCATTTCCAGGCTTCTTTTCAGCTACTGAGTGGGACTGGAAAGAGCTAGTCAACCCCTTGCCTGGCGTGTGGGAGTGAGTGGGTCACTGAGGGGAATGTAGTCGTGGAGAACCATCATCAACATCAAGCTGCACCCTTTGTGTTCAATATGTGCCCAGTATCCTTGATAGCCCTTTATCTGGCTTCTGGTTCCCACTCTCCCTTCCTGAAAGCTCTGACCTCTTCTCTTAATACCGCAATGTCCTTTTCCCCAGGGCTGGATTTGACACTAGTGCCTGTCACATCATCTCAGATTGGCCTCCTTGTAGTCCTGTTGATGCTGAAATAGGTACATATCAGAATCCCACCGCTGCATCTTTGCTACCTCCTCTGTTAACACCTTCATTATTGGCTCTAGCCCAATTAGTTTACCTTCTTACCTTGGATTCACTAAAAGACTACAAGCACCCATCTTTTGCCCACTTTTTATTCTGATCTCCCTATTGAGAATTTCCTCTGTGCTCATTACCCTGGACCATGATATTCTACCTTCAAATTCTTGTAATTTTCAGCATTAGGGGGAGTCGCATCTTTGAATTAAAGCATTATGTTCTAAGCTAAATGTGTTACCTAGAAGAGCTAGCATATTAACATCATGGCATGTATCAAATAATGTGGTCATTACCCCATCACCAGTAAGATCTTGAGGGATACAGGACAGATATCTTTTCAAAGACTGATCTATTTTCAATCTGGAAGGCAGGCATAATTTAGGCCAACTTCCTTTGTGGTACATGAAGCCCTACTTTATAACCCTAATCTGGTTTCCAGGCCCTAGTTGAGTATTTTCTATGACATGGAATGCTGAACACATAAGGCACATATGTATTTGGAGAGTCTGGTGGTTAGATTCTCTATGCTGAACCCCAGACCATTCTTTTCTTCCTAGAAGAGCTTAGACTAAATTGTCAACAAATATTTATTGAGCGTCTATTATATGCTAGGCACAATGCCAGGTGCTGGGCACACCAAGAGCCACAAGGCTTGACCTCTGCCCTCTATGATGAGTCCATGTCCTACTAAATGTTAGAACGATGGGTAGAAGCAGTTTGTGACACGCTCCTTCAGTTGTGTCACAGTTGCTTCCCTTATAAATTAGCTTAGCACATTCTTATAATGCTTCTGTTTGATTATCCTTCTCTTCCTTTCTGAAAGACTCCAAACATCAAAATTATTTTGAGACCAGTTTGGGCTTTTTTTCATGATGAACTAGTTTCGAGATAATTCACCCAGCTTGTCTCAATTATACCACAGAAGCTAAGTGATGAAATTAGATCCTGAAAGGAATAAACAGGAGCATTAAGTACACCCAAAAAAACATCTGTTGAATCTGGGGATAGTGGGAAAGTAAGGGAATTTTTCAAACGCACTATGGAAATAGGATTTTAGTGGAATTGGTTATTGTTCTCTAAGGCCAAAGTTGGGAGAGTTATCTCTACAGCCAATAGCAAAAAAGTCTTCATTTTTGTTGGCTTAGAGATAAAATGAGAAAGAGCTTTTCATTATAAATGTGTTTTTCTATTTGGAAACTAAGAAGTAGAAGCACTCAGTAGGCACATATGTGCCCAGAGATCTGGTTACCATGAACATTTTCTATACGTCTAAATCATAAATCATCATTTATAGTGCAGAAGCAGGTGCAAAATAAGCATGCAAAGCTGTTATGATGATAGGTGCTATTTTTTTCAAAGTTGGCTATGAATAATACAATACACAAGAAGACGGAAAAGTACTGAGGGAAATAATAACATTGTCCAAGTATCTGAGACCCTTAAAAGACTTTCAGAACAATGACAACTTGAGAATGGTTATCCTCATGACTCAGTGATCAGAAGACATTTCAGAAACAAGAATTGTATGAAATCTGGAGTCAGTCACATAGAGTGCAAACAAATCTCCAGCAATGCAACTGGGAAATGACTATGATAGAAGCAGCCCTGCCAAAGTTAATGAGGAAGATTCATGATATTGGGTTAGTGTGTATTTCACAAGAGGCAAAGAGGCCAATTATTTCCTGTTTTTGTTTGTTTGTGTATTTGTTTTTGAGTGACTGCATTATCCTCCCCCCCTTTTGCTGGCCTTAATTATATTCAAAATTATTGTTCATCTTTTGCCCAAGTATTCCCTTAGTAAGCATATGTCTCTCCTACAATATCTTATCTTTAGTAGAATAAATAAGGTATACGTGCAGGTTATGTTACGTAAAACGTAGATCTTGGGATGGGATGTTCCAACCCAAAGTGATTTTTGAAACTGTATTGTCTTATCAGTCATTGACCTGATACCATCAAATTAACTAATATCAACTGAAACTGGTCTTATTTCAAATAAAAACTCAAGTGTACCAAGACAAAAAAAACTGAAAAAAATTATAGCTTAAGCTTTCAAATGTATCTTTTCCTACAAATTGTTTATCTTAATCTACACGGTTAGCATCTATGCTATTATTGCTTAAAATCAGTTGGAAAATATCTATCTTGTAATTGGTCTCAAAACAAGTTTTGCAAACTTGGTAGTGAAGACATACGCATCACTCTATAGTCTTTCCCAGTTTTGTTCCAAAGCAGAATTCCCTGGTGTGACCACTTAACTTGATCGCCAATCTTGTCTCCGTGCAGTTTTGTTACTTTCAAGAATCAAATCCATGGTGTAAAGGTCAGGGATTTTCTTGGCAGCAGATATTCAAAAAAACGTGCCACAGACTCTGCAGGCATGTCTCATGGGGAATTCAAAAGGCATTCGAGCCTCAGTAGCACCATTAAACCAAGTGTGCGGGCACCCCAAGGGACTTCTTGGGAGGGCATCGTATTTCACTTAGATATATAAATTCTGTTTTTAATTTTTTCCAGCTTTATTGGGATATAATTGGTATACGAAACACTGCACATAATTAATGTGTACAATCTGGTGAGTTGGGACCTTCGTATACACTCAAGTTAACATCCTCACAATCAAGGTAATGAACATAGCCATCATCACCTCCAAGAGTTCTTTCTTTCCCCTTTGTTGCTATTGCTCTTGGTTTTAATTTTAGAATAAAACACATGACTTTATAGTCACATCTTGTAATCTTTCAGTGAACAGGAGGGGGAAAAAAAATAAGTGTGGACGTAAGAAGGAATCAGAGAAAATGCCTGGTGTGTTTTCAGGGCTGTTGGTGATGGTGGTTTGTGTCTCCTATGGTTTCTAATACCTTCCAGATCCTCTGTACTTAATAAGTGACAGAGACATGTCTTAAGAAGCAGTAGGTGTGTGACTGTAATTGTCCCTCTGAGACAAAATCTACAGTTGGTATATGTTCCTTTCTTCCTAGGGAGCCAGAGATGAGCCCTGAAATGGTGTCTGTCAAGGACATCAAAGATGATTGTTACACTTGAAAGGAGACCTCGATATTTATTAATCTTGGGGAGGCAGTGGGGTGAAATGCAGTGGTTTCCAAACAGGTCCTGAGTCAGAATCCCCCATGGGTGTTTTTTAAAATGTAGTGGAGGTGACCCTATCGTCAGTCTGGCTGAATCTTTATAATGGGGGGGTCAGTCCTAAATATTGGTGTGATTTAAAGGTCCCTGCAAGTGACACTAACACATCCAATCCTCAGACTAGTCTATGTAGCCACCTGAAGGCAGAGAAAAGTGACCTAGGTGAGGGTCCCTTGGCCACTGTTTCCTAACTGTATGACGATGCACAAGTTGATTAACTTCTCTGAATCTCATTTCTAAAATGCGAGTCCACATGGCTACCCCATAATGTTGTTGTTAAGATTTAAACTACAGGTGGGATGTATCTGGTGCATAGGAGGCTCTCAAAAGAATTTCTGTTTCCTCTTCTTTCAATACTGTCCCTTTCCCCTGGTCAGTATGTGTTATTAACTGAATGTTTGTATCCCCCTAAAATTCATATGTTGAAGCCCTAAGCCCCAGTGTGATGGTGGTATTTGGCGATGGAGCCTTTGAAGGTAATTAGGATTAGGTTAGTGATGGGATTAGTGACCTTAAAAGAAAGCGGAGGAAGATCTCTCTCTCTTTCTGTGAGTATACACCAAGGAGAGGCCATGCCAGGAAACAGTGACAGTAGCCATCTGCAAGCCAGGAAGAGAGCTCTCACCAGGAACCAAATCTGCCAGCCCCTTGCTCTTGGACTTCCCAGCCACCTGTGAGAAATAAATCTGCTTTGTTTAAGCCACCCAATTCAGTCTATGGTATTTTAGCCCGGACAGACTAAGACATAGGCAAAAGACTTAAAATTGCGTAGACATTCAGGACAGGTCAGTGGAAACGGCACAGCGAACAGAATTTTTTTTTTCCTGAAAAAAGGCCTTCTATGAGCATCTTTGCTGAGCATGTGCCCGCAGAAGCTCAGAGTGGGCAGCCCATCTAAGCCCCAGAGAAGAGGCTGAGCCAGTGAATTGCAGCTGCCTTTGGCAGAACATGGACTCAGATGCCCCAGGAACTTGGAAATAGGGGAAAAAATAATGCCTTCTGAGAACGAAGGTAAATTAAAATACATTATAATAGATATGGGGGAGAAAACCAAGAGATGGTAATTAAACGCATCATAGAGGAATTTAGAATGACCAAATATTCCATCATGGAGCTCTGGACTGATCTCGATGGGAGAGGCTGGAAGTGATTGTAATTCTCTACATGGAAACTTAAGCAAACATGCCCTGGCTAGATTTAAATCATGGAGGGAGGAAAGAGAGGGTCAACCATTAATACAGAAAAAGAAAGAAAGTCACAAGGGTCAGTAAAAATTGGAAGAATTTAGTTTCATAATGCTTTCATTCCTGGTGGAAGCTCTGAACCCAGAGTTTGTTAGAACTAGTCCTCATGGCCATCCAAACGCACCCTGAAATTTTATTCACGCATGATTCATTCCTTGAACAATATTTGTTGAGTACCCACCTATGCCATCCAGTGAGCCAGGGGTTGTGTATACGTATCATGGAGCCCACTGCTTACGTTGATGACATGTGTAATAGAGTGTGTGTATTTGCCTTTTTCATGAAATTGCACACCTTTAATCAGATTTTCAAATGGCTAAGAACCACAGACCAATGGGCAAATTAGCTCACTCTGTTTGGTTATATAATCCAGGAAACGTCTGCTTCTTTATTATTTGTGGAAGTTTTTTTTTGTTTTTTGGGTTTTTTTCCCTAGTGCACTAGTTACATGGTTTGCAAAATGCACAAGGCAGAGGGAGAAATCCTGAAATCCCGATCTGTGGAGGAGAGGGAGAGGGATGTATAAATCTGAGAGCAAAGGTGCTTGGAGTTAAATTATTTAAATATTTCTCCCAAAGAAATATCCAGAGATTAGCACCGTGCAGTTTTCTAAAAGGAAAATAGCCATATGAAGTTGCAAGTATTCTGACTCATAAGTATTACTGATTTTGTAAACAAAAGGTTTATTTTTAACAAAGACATTTTATAGCATAGTGCAGCTCTTTGGCAAGCAGGATAGACAGCCTCATTTCAGGCAGAAACACTGATAAGACTCCATGGTATGGACACCCCAAATTGTCACTCTCCGAATGAAAAACCGACTAGAAAACAGAGCACGGTAAAGGGTGAGATTTGGGGGAGGGGGTGGCGGGGGAGGACAGGGTGGTCGCAAACCTTGGGACGTGAAGGCAGTTCTACTTTGGATTCTTTAACAAAACAGCACTTGCGTGACTGGATTTGATCTTCTTCTTCTTCTTTTTTTTTTTTTACTTAGTGCTAGAGCAATCAACAGTTTTCTCTACTCCCATCCTGCCTGCAGGCCTCAATCCTGAGCAGCACTGCTTGGTGCAAACATTTTGGCAGTTCCCATATATCGTAGGCTTAAGCGGGTTTTTAATCATCCCAGACAGGGGGGACATGTTATTTCAAACTAGGAGCAGGCTATGAAATGGGAGACTCATTAGGAACAAAAACAGATGAGCTCCAATTAAACTAACTGTTCTCCGGCAAACCCCTGGGTGTCTTGGAGGGTGACTTTGTTTAAGTAAGGTTTGCAGAACAAACAAGCGTGCTTCAGGTGTCATTATGGAAAAGCAAGTCAAGGCACGACTCACAACTGCTTTCGCAGTCAGATTACTTCTCATTTACTGTCGCTTGGGACTGTTCAAGATCGGGGCCTCCCTTTGGCACCACTGTTTTCTTCTGAGATAATTACTGAGGAGTGTTCGGGGCACCATTAAGTTCAGATCTCTCCATTAGACTTCAGAGCCTGGTTGCATAATGATTACATTTCTTTCACTTGCTTTACTTCTAAAATGACTTTTTGTTTTTTTTTTTTTAAACCTGGGACATGGACACTGTCGGTCTGAAGACGAGTCCTTCCCAGTTCCTTCTCCTTTTTCTGGATGACTTCCTCCTGTACCAGTTGTACACCATGTGAGTCTTCAGAACTTAGTTTCCCTGGTGATCTCTCTGGAAGGAGGGACCCTCAACACTGGTTGCCCACTGGATTCACCTTCAGAGCTTGGAAAACCACCAGTGTCTAAAATCTACTCCTAGACCTTCTGATTTTAATTGCTCAGGCATTTTTTAAAAATTATTTATATTTATCATAAATGCCTCTAGTTGTTCCAAAGAACAGCCGGAGCTGAGAACCACTGACTTAAACAGTGTACCTTCCACCTCATTCATCAAGAGAGCTTGGAAAACCAGACACGCACTGCCAGGAAATTCACTTGGAATCTTTTCAGGGACATTGTCCTTGAAAACAGAACTTCTTTCAAAGCCTTGCCAAGCTAAATCGTTTCCAGGTGCCGCATTTTGTTGAACTCTCCCCTGTGACTCCCCCTTCTGAGGCCTGTGTTGTGAGCTCAGTTGTGACAGAGTACCCAGATGTGATCTGCGTTCCTTCATGCCTCCGTGCAGTTTTACGTGCTGTCCTCTGCCAGGCACGGCTCAAACCCAGCCTCTCCCTGCCCGTGACCTGGGCAAAATCCAGCTTCTCTCTCAAGACCTCCCTCCCTGGCACACTCATTCTACCCACAGCAAACCTCCATTCTTCCATGCTGCCGTAGAATCCTGAACACCTGTCCATCTAGCTCAGGATAGATACCGTCATTTATCGTTTGACATATCTGTTTCCCCCATTAGATCATGGGCCTTTGGAAGGGATACACGGAAGGCTTACACTAGGGAGTGTGTGATTTGAACGTTGGTCAAGAGCAGGTTTTTTCCTGTCTTAGGGCCTTTATGGCGGCTGCATCGTGTAGTATGTGTTGTCGACGTAACTAAGGTAGGAGGAAAGTCCAATGTCACCTCCTGGAAAATACCTGTGAGAAACAACTGCTCAGTCTGTCTCTATCACCTTGCCCTATTTTATTTTCTTTGTGGCATTTATTCCACATCGAAATTTCCTTTACCTACTTCTTTACTTTAGTGTCCATCTCTCTCCTCTGGAATGCAAGTATCTTGAGGGCAACGGCTCCTCTAGCTTATCTACTATTACACGCCAAGACTTAGAATAGGGTCTACATCGATACAGCAGATGGTAAATAAATATTTGTTCTTGACCAGCTTTCAAAATCAGATAGACCTGGATTGAAATCCTGGCTGCATTATTTCTGGTTTATGTTCCTGGGCAAGATAGGTAACCTCTCTATACCTCAATCTCCCCCATTCTAAGGATCTCTATGGCTGTCCTGTTGATATAACCACTTCCAAGGATAAAAAACCACTATATTCAATGAGCAGGTCAACCAAAAATTGCCTGCAAATTACAATAAGATGTCAGGAGATATAGCATGTTTTAGAATCATACTAATTCATAATAATCATTTGCAATAATTGGATAATACTTCCCTGGCAGGACCACAGCTGTGATTAAATAAGAAGTTATTGGATGCACCTGGGAAGGACCTGCACTGTCTTTTGCACTGTGTCCAAAGCTGCTTTACTTTCAAACCATGCAAGAATGCGGGCCACCAGCACCCTCAAATCTGATTACTCCATTTTTAAAATAAAGTTGTGTCAAACTTTCTTCACAGTGAGATTCATCAAACTTGCTGCCATTGTTTAGCATAATTTGGGAACCTGTTTGGTTTGAGCTCTGAAGCAAGTTAGATATTGAAAAGTAAATTATACATATATATACGTAAATACACATATATATATATACACATTTGTTTACACATGCATACATACATGTACTATGTCTTAAGGAAGTTTATTTATTAAATAAATATTAAATATGAATTCTCTAACCATCTATACATGCGTTAGTCAGAGCTGAAACCATTAAAGCCTTCTATGATTAGGCCCTTTGCTATTTATTCTAAAAGTACTTCTATCAAGATGAGGGAAAGTGGGAAGGGCCCAAGGATTGCAAGTTACTTTTTTCTGTCACACCTGTATTGCCAGAGTATAACATTCTCCTGGTTATTCGAGAGATATGCAGTGTGCTTGCCAAATCAGAGGAAGCATGTGGCTGGCTTTGCCTTTGTGTGACGCATTCTGTGTGACCAGATGGGTGTCAGAAGAAACTTGTTAAGTCTTTCCAGACTCGGGATCTGTGTTAGCATTATAATGTGGGAATCCCTGGTGTTTTACAAGGACCCTCTAGCTGTAATATAGAATTAACTCCCATAAGGTTAACACATTTGATATGCAAAGACCTATACTTCTGTTATTCATGTGAATTGAGATTTCTTTAAGCCAGAGCCAAATGACCCCGTTGATCCCTCCACTTTCAGAAATGCCCGATCAGTTGTCCGATCTCTCTCTAACTTCTTTGTCTCTCTTGGCTCTTTAATATGTTTATATGATATACGCTCAAGTCACTGTGACCCTGCCCATGCCACCCTCTTGTTTTGGGCAGCCTCATACTTTGTCATGGTTTTAGCTACGGGCCAGATGTGTTGACTGTCTTCAGGATGCCTCTGCTGTGATGATCCAGTGACACAGGGACCTCAATGCTGGGTTTATGATTTCCGCATGGCCAAATGTATTCCTCCTTGCCCTCCCTACCTCATCACCATCCATCAGTTACCCAAGCTGAAAATCCAGGAGTCACCCATACACCCTCTCCTTTCTTATTTAATTAATCACTATCTCGTGGTCATTTTACTTCTCAAAAAATCTTTGGACTCTTCCCTCTCTATTGCTAGTAGAATTGACCTTGCGTAGGCTCTACTTTCTTCTGCCTGAAGTATTATGAGTATAACCAGTTCCATTATCTTTAGTCTTGGATTCCCCTCCCTCCTTTCTTCACCCCTTAAATTGATGTTCCATAGTCCACACTGTAGCCAGAGGGAGCTAAGATACAAATCTGACAATGTCAGTCTCTGGCGTAAATTCTTCAGTAGGCCTTCATCAATTTCAAATGCCCTAGAATGACATATCCAGCCCTCCGTGACCTGGCCACTCCATCTCTCTCCAGCCTCCCTTCCTGATGCATCCTGATTCGCACTTTAAAATTTTTAGTAGTACGAAATTTTCGAATAGTTCCACAAACAGAGCCCTTGATTCCAGAACCCTGTAACTTTGCTTCGGCTGCTGCCTTTGTCCAGGATTTTCATCCAAACTTTATTCGCTTGAATAACCTCAGTACCACTTAGGAGTCTCTTGTACCACAGGTTTATCTTTCTTGAGAACCTCTCCTGAACATGTGTAGATTTGTGCCTACTCTATACAAAGGAATATCCATTTTGATTTAGTAACCACATCAGCAATAGTACCAATTCAGGTGGGCAGTTAGATGCAGTCTGGTCAGATCCCTGCCACCAACCAGCTATGTGATCTTGAACAAACCACTTGCTGCTCTGGTTCTAAATTCCTTTTGCTTATAATGACCTTTTTAAGCTCGAAGCTTTTCAGTGTTCTCTGCACCTTCCATTTTCTGCATCTTCTCACCAGGGACAAAGCTTCGCAGAGTTGTCAATAAATCAGCAGTTTAGTACAACTACAAACCTTGTTTATTGATCACTCTTAGGTAAAGTGGCTTTTATATGAAGTCAATATATGTGTTAAATATATTCAAAGTAATTGCTTTTATATACTTAAACAAATTGTCCAGTCTGCCTAGCCCCATCTTGTGGTCTGCAGTGGTTTTTTTGGTTTTCCTTCAACTGCTGAAAGATCCCAGTTCGGGAAAAGAGAGACCTTGGCAGAAGGGAAGGAGCACGGCTTTTCAAAATCAGATCTGGATTCAAATCATTTATTTATTTATTTTTTTTTTGGTAACCTTGAGGAAGTCATATGACCACTTTAGTTTTCTTTAGTACCAAAATCACAATAATTACTGCCAGAGGACATATTTCAAACAAACATCAGACTCCAGAGAAAGTGTGTGGCACGCAGGAGGCACGAAGATATTGCTGTTATTTTTGTTATGATGATGGTTGTGATTCTTGTCATCATACTAGCTAGACTAGAGGGGACAAGGCAAGTATTGATAAGCAAATCTCCAAATCTCCTAGTATGTGGGTGTTGTTTATATCAGCACCAACCAGCCACAACTAGCTCCAGTATTTCTTACTTTCTTTCTTTTTATTTAAATTCAATGAACATATAATGTATTATTGGTTTCAGAGGCAGAGGTCAGTGATTCATCAGTCTTAAGGTGCTCTAATATTACCTTAAGAAGTAATTCAAGGATATTAGTTCGCCTCCTTTACAGATAAGGAGAAAGAAAGCCAAAGTGGCTAAATGACTTCGCTCAAAATAACTATCAAGTGTTGCTGCAGGGACCTGAACGCCATTCTCCGGGCCAAAGGCTAAGCCCTTCCTTTTAGTTTATGCTTCTCAAACTTCAGCGAGCATCCCCATCACCAGAGCCTGGGCAACACGGATTGCTGCATCTCGCCCCAGAAATTCTGATTCAGTAGACCTGCGGTGGGCTAGAAATTTTGCATTGTTAACAAGCTCCCAGGAATTGCTGTGGCTGTCCTTTGAGGAGCATTGCAATGGACAACTCTGTTTTGAATTGGCCAGGAGGAGTACTTGGCTTTCTTAAACACCTCGCTCTCAGGAAGTGGCAAAGAGAGAAAGTGAGGCCATATGTCTTGATGAGTCCCTACCAGGTTTTGTATGGGGTACAGGAGGCTGGGCTGCTCTGCCACTCTTGCCTCTTCCTACCGCACTCGTAGACACGGAGCATTAGTTTTCCGAAAAACATGCTCCCCAGATTTATTTTATGAAAATTACAGTTTGTTTTGGCTGACATGTTTATAGTCATATTTGGAGTCTGCAGATGCCCGTTGAAATCCGTGGTGTCTGAGAGGAGAAATCGGCTCTGGCGCTCATGTCTTACTTCTGTGCAGTGGAAAATCTTACAGCTTTTGTACTTTGGTGGTGGGAGAAAATACAAGACCAAATGCTATCTGGAAAGTTGATACATGGAATGCAGGGAGGAATTAAACATTGCCGCCTATTTATTTCCTCTGAGAAGAAGGAAGCAGATTATATTCCCAAAGTTCATTTGTTAAGCTGGCAGTTGAACACTCCTGGCTCCTATCTCCATAGAAACAATCAGGATCTTTTGGCTGCCTTCTGCGTTACAAAAGGTTTTAATGAACTTACCTGGAAACCAAATTACCATTCGTGAGAATAATTTCTAAGGAAAAATGCCTTCTGCAATGTGGTGAGAAGGAAAGAGTGGTTCAGAGAACAAAAAAGGAGCATTTCTTGGAGAAAGGGGTTTTGTGGTACATGAGGTTCAAACTCAGAGCCAACAAATTCTGTGCAAAAAACGAAAGTACTTGAAACCCCTCTCACGTCCCTTATCTGCTGAGAGCAGATAGCACACACCTCACAGAGTCCTCGCCAAAGTAAACAGGATCCGGTACGGGAAGGCTCTCTGCTACCGTATCTTAAACAAAGTAGGCACTCAATAAATTACTGCTTCTGAAGGAGCATGCCTTCTCTGGCTTCTGTTTCTTCACTGCCATGTTTTTTTTCCCCTTCAGTGGTTCTGTGGTTTTTACCCACACAACCGTGGTCGCCGAGGACATAGGAAGCAGAGGGAGAGATGGGGCTTCAAATCCCACCTTCCTCAATCATGCAGAACAATTCCCCTCGCGCTGATCAAATCCAGAATTCTATACCTGAATCTATTTTGGTACTCAAAAAGACAAACAAATAGATGAAATAAATTCTCCATTTCAGGATTCACCTGCCTTGAAAGGCAGTTTACTGACTGCTTTTTTATTACTCAAATATTTTTTGAACTTTTGTTACTTGTTACATTTTCAGTGTCTGTCTAAGCAATTTATGAAATAATTTCCTAGTGTTTTTTTTCTCCTGGGGGAAATCTGGATTTTTTTTTCTCTACCTACATTTTTGTGACATTTAAATACGAAATATTTAAGGGTGATGTATTACATCTATTTGTATTAATTAAGGGGAAATGTGTGTGTGTGTGTGTGTGTGTGTGTGTGTGTGTGTACTTTGAATGAATGTTTATTGCTTTGGGTAGATATTTCAGGAATCATTCATCAACTCATTATCTAGCACCAAGTACATGTCAAGTGTGTCCTCATTGCTGGGGACTGTGAATGAAATGGACAATAATCCTGTCTAATGGCATTTAGAGTCTAGTGGGGAAAACCACATAGATTAAAAAAAAAAATACAGAGTCTCTATGATGGTGGTAATTGCCAAGAAGAATAAAAGAGTTTAGAAGAAGTGAGGGGAAATTCAGGGTGAAAAATGCAGTTTTGAATAAGGCAGCCTTTAGAGGTGGCTAAGGTGATAATGGAATAGTAAGCTGATATTGTCAAGGGAGTAAGTCACGTAGCAATCTGGGTGAGGCCCTGAGGCAGAAACATGCTTAGGATGACCAAAGCACACTGAGGAGATCAGTGTTGCTGTGGGGAGTGAGTAAGGGGGAAGCAGCAGTGAGAGCTGAGATCAGAAAGTTATCATGAAAGATTCATGATTTTGCATGGGTCCTTACTTTTTACTTTTAGAAAAATGAGAGCTATTGGAAGATTTAAAAGGTTTACTCTGGAGTGCCTGGGTGGCTTAGTTGGTTAAGCGCCCCACTCTTGATTTCAGCTCAGGTCTTCATCTCAGGGTCATGAGATCAAGCCCCACATATGGGTCCATGCTCAATGGGGGATCTCCTTCTCTCCTTCTCCATCTCCCTCTGCCCCTCCCCTTGCTCACATGCGCTCTTACTCTCTTGCTCTCCCCTCCTTCTCTCAAAACAAACAAATAAATAAATCTTTAAAATGATAAAAAAATAAAAGGTTTGCTCTGGCTACTTTTTCTATAGAATGGAACACTGGAAGGTAAAGGCACAAGATGGGAGATGACCTGGAAGATAAAAATCAGAAAGGAGAGAGGATGGTGGCTTGGATCAGGGGATGGCAGGGAGGTGCTGAAAATTCGTCCCATTCTGGATGGTCTTTAGTGGATTTCTAATGATTAGTATGGTAACGGAAGAGCTTCCTACTTGGCATTGCAGGGATAGATAGCATATACCTACCTGGAGAATTCACCTTCCTGAGACAGGTGGAGTTGGAGAGAGTCCACTCAGCAAAAGCATCTGATTTTAAATGGGCACGAACAAATGTTCACATGCCACTTATTCTCAGTTCTCTTTATCTCCACTCCCTGAAAATCATGGAGCATTCCGAAGGTGGAGATGGATGCTCTGGGAAGATTAAGTTGCTTCTATTAGCAAATTTCAAGTTGTGATGTGCAGGCCTTGTTTCTACCTTAGCTCCAACTAGTGTATCGTACAGTCACTCAGCTTTATGCTTCTTATTTCAAACCTGCATGCACCAGTGTATTCGTCCTTTACAATAGGACTGACTTTGCCACTAATCCCGACTTTCAACTAGAGAGGGTAAATGTTTTTCTTCTTTTCTGGAAACTTGCCCATCCAGGACTCTTCCCCTCTCGAGCTCTCATGGTTAATTCAGTTCTCGGTGTCTGGAGATTCCGTCACCTCTGTTTTTCTCACATCCATCCACATTCCTAATTCATTTTTTCACTTGGAACAGCCTCTTAATTAGTCTCTTTGCCTGTTGTTTAGCCACACTCACTTCCCAGTTAGTTCGGTACAGAACAACCCCAGTGATCTTTCTAAAGTACGAATGTGATGATGTTTGGCCTCTGCTTACGATCTTTCATTGGTCCCCGAGGGCTTTCAAGATAAAAAAGCAAATCCCTTTAGCATGCTTAAAGAGTGCTTGTGATCTGGTCCCACTTACTTTAGCAGACTTATGTCTTGAAAGACAATTTTTCCCCCATCCAATCTATGTAACTCTGTGTGGTCCCTGTCTGAGCAAGCCCACTCAGGGCACGGAGTTCTTGCCCATGTCTGAAACGTTGCAACTACTCTTCTGTCTACCAGTAATGCATTTTCCTCATCCGTGTGTGACCCCCGTTATCCTTAAGATCTCAGCTCATGTGGCCTCTTTTTTTCTAGGAAAACTCTCCAGATGCAAATATATGTCTAATGAGCAACCATGATGAATGACCATTGTTGCTCTCACCATAATGTCTAACAACTGCCTGCTTACTTCACTGCATTTCCCATCGGACTATAGGCTCTAAGAGAGCAGGGGCTACCTCACTCATACATATTGTATCCCCAGCACCTGTGTCAGTGGTGGGCACATACTAGATGTTCAATAATACTTGTAGAATTACCTTGGTTTTAAATGGAAAAGTGTTAAGAATCATAGTTGAAAATCCTTAAAGCATTATCTTTTCCCTTTCACCCCCTGAACTTTAGACCTCTGCACATACACGTAACCACGGACACCCTCCACTGTCCCCCCACACACGTACATACACTTGTACTTTGACCAGTCTCAAATTAATTTGTGTTAGGACCACACTTCAATGGAGAATGACTGGGTTTTTACATTTAACACAATGGTCGATCCTCCCCTTGAAGCTTTCTCTTCTTTTGACTCCCATGAAAATATTACTTTCTAAGGTCTCCTTAGATTTCTCCCACCACTCCTGCTCTGGCGTTCTAGGCTCCTCTTGCTCCTACAATGTTGGCCCCTTGCTCTTGTCTCTCTCTCTCTCTGTATATCTCTCTTCCCTGAATATCTCATTTACTCTTGTCACTGCAACTATCATTTATATGGATTAATCCAATTTTTGTCTTTAGCTCTGGCTTCTCTCCCAAAGTATAGCTTCATATTTTAAGTTATCAACCCAGCAGCTCTACTTAATCCCCAGCTGGTTATTCAGATGAAGTTCCATCAAAATTTTAATTATTTTCACCTCCCTACATGTTCCTGTTTCCAGTTTCACTTAGAGATGACTTGGAGTGGCTGTCTGGATCCTCATGAGTTTCCTTTCTCTTAAAATGACCCCAGTCCCCAGGAATGGGTCTCCAGTGTTCTTCTGCATTAGATGACCCTCTTCCTGGCTACAGCTAATTGATCCAGGGAGATTTGCCTGACCCAAGGTGGGCCAAGCAGGGGCTCCCTTTTTAAAGTTGAAATTTGGAGATGTATAGATTCCATGGTTAAAAGTGCCTGAAGATGAGACGTGTTAAGGGCAGCACACTCAAGTACAAATGCACAAACCACTACTGCAGCCCCACCCCCACCCTGAGCTGAGTTCTTTCTGTCCTTAGTTTAAGTCTTGATTGTGTAGTTCTTCCTTCAAATTCATGAGTTATCCTCGCATCTTTTCAATACATTTCCATCACTTTTTTTTTTTTTTCCATTCTGGGACTATTTAGAGCTGGGGAAATGTTGACAAATAATCCTCCATGTTTCAGTTAGGTCAGATCACCTTTGATGCCTCCTCTCCTTGGTCTCTCGGTTCTGCCAGGTTCATCTCTCCTTTCTGCCCAGGAATATGACCTCTGGCTCAGACCTCTGCAGCAGCCCACTCCCTGATCTTCCTGTCTCCAGTTTCTTTTCTCCTTTCTTTCATTGCTGTGGTTACTTTTGTTTTTATTATTGCCAGATGAAACAAACAGGACACTGCTGTGAGCATGCCACTTCAGTACCCAGAAACGTTAATTAAATCCTCATCATTCAACTCTCAGAGATTCTTGCAACTCTTCACAGTCTGGCCTCTCCCACATTAACAGTCTGGTGGATTCTCTCCTGAAACCACTGTGCTATAAAATGAAGCGAACTGTTAATCTCTGATTATGACCATTGCTGAGACAATTCATGCGGCTTCAATTGACAGCATGGGGGAAGAACCCTGTTTGATGTCATTCATTCATTCATTCACTTATTCATTCAACAAATAGTTATGAATAGCCTATCATGGTTGAGCAGTCTTCTAGGTGTGAGGAATACTGTGACCAGAGAGCATTTGAATCTAGAACTGAGTAATAAGAAAGAGCAAGAAATAAGAAGCGGCGGGGAGACTTGAGGGAAAGGGGGATCACAAAGCACAAAGGCTTTATGCAGAGATAATCTTGGTTTAGTCAGAGAACGGAAAGGCTATGTGAGGAGAGAGCTGTGGGTGTGGGGCAGGGGTTGAGAATAAAAATCGGTGTCAGTTGAGATCAAAGCGAGGCCAGTGCACGGTGAGGAGTAGAATGTCATCCACAGGGTAATGGATACCTACTGAAAGGCCATTGCAGGAAAGTTATATGAAAAATATATTTTTTAATCTGGCTACTGTATAAAAGTGAAAGCATGCAAAATTTGTTGCATGGTGGCTTGGGTATAGGGCTATGTTAGGAGACTTGGGGAGAATTAATACTATAAAGTTATACTTTGGAGTCAACAGTAGTTGATGATTGGATTATACTGAGAGGTCTTGCATATTTTAGCACATAGTGGACACTCAATAAATGTTAATTGATTCATTGAAGGAATGATTGAACTACTATGAATCAAACCCAGATTCCAGGAAGCAGTCCCTAATGGACTTCAACCCTGCTACTTCTCTGCTCTTCTCCCTCTTCCAAATTCCCAGTGCTCTTGAAACGCTTTCTCATAGACATTAATCCTCTTCCGTGGATTTAGTGATTTATGTGCATTCTTACCTCCCTGTCTAGACTATAAGTTTCCTCATGATATCTATCCCCCACAGTCCCTTGCATAGTTTGCATAGCACATAATCAATGTCAACCTTTTTGAAGAATGAATGAATAAATGCATGAATGGAATGAGATGGAAGTTATGTGAAAGTCAGTGTTCTCAAATAAAGAAATGACAACTGAGCTCCAACATCTGAAATCTGAGGATCTTTCCAGATAGATTAAACAGCTATGCAGCTTGGTTCCTTTAGGCTCTGCCTTGCTCAGGAACCCAGGACTAACTGAATGACCAAGAGGGTCTCTGTTTCAAAGAACCGAGCCCTGAGAGGCAGAGTGAGGCTGACTTGTGTGAATAGGGACAGGTTCTCGTGGCTTGCTTGGTCACACACCAGTTTGTAACAAGTGTCTTAGCCCTTCTGAATCACAGTTTCTTCTTTTGTCAAAGAGGCATAACAATAGAAATGCCTCAGAGCTGGCTTGGGAAGAAATAATAATGATTACTCTTATAAATAGAGCTCTTGCTATGTGGCCTACAATATCCTGAATGCTTTAACTGTTCAATGTACTAATCTCTTTATTGCTCCTGACAACACTAGTAGGTACACACTTTTATTATCCTCCTTTTATAAATCACGAATATGAGGCACTCAGCACAGCACCCACCACAGAAAAAAGCATTCTGTAAATGCTAGAGAAGAAAAAAAATGCCACACTGGATATGGAGCCAGAATGCATCATTTTAAAACCCAGTTCTGCTGCTGTTTTTGATCGTGAATAAAGCAACCTTTATAACCTCAATTTTCTCAGTTTTTAAAAGGGACTGATACACGGAGTGAGACAAAGTGTACCAAAGTACAAATCTACATAAAATTACAACAAAATCCTGGATTGATGTAGATGATTGGGAAGTGTGAGAGGTGATTTCAACGCACGTGTGTAAGATCCAGCCCATTTTTAAATGCAGTGTTTTGAGGAGAAAGCATCATACGGATCTTCAAAGGAAGAAACTCCTTATTTGTCATAGTTTTGTTATCAGAGTGAACAGTCTTTCTGAAAATCATGGTCTGTGACTTGTTTGTGTCCAGAGGATTGACAACTTGAAGTGAAATGAATACCTCGGTAGCCGAAGATTTGGGTTCATTTCTAGTCTAATCCGTCATAGGGCGTCTGGGCCAGTTAATTAAAGCATTACCCCTGAGTGCCCTTCCACCACTTGCGAAGCACCTCCTCCTCCATTATCTTTTGTGATCCTCCTGGAAGGGTTGTAAAGAAGGAACATTATCCCTGTTCTTTCTTTTCTGATGTTCTATCTCCTGCAATTCCTTGGTTAGTCCAGGGCTTACAGGAAACACGTGCTCTGCATCAAATTGCTTCTGACCACTAAAATGAAAGTAGAGTGTCCCTTGGTCTGATCATTAGCTTATGTCTTCTAAATTGTTTGGTGTTCCTTTTTAGTATTTTGAAATGTACTTTCTTCAAAGTACTTTCTTAGTGAAAATTGGAAGTTCAGAGCTGGGAATGCTAATTAAAGTTGCCCTTTCCTTCTGAAAGAGAACGTTCTCCTTCTGTACATTAAACACACACACACACACACACACATACACACACATATCTCAAGTGACTTGCTCCTGATGAAGTAGATTCTAAATTCGGGGGTTTAGTTTAGGGGTTAGCTTTCTTTTCCTATTTAAAGCAGTGTTTCCTATTAAAGGTTATTCATATATTTTAACTGTATGGTAGACACAATAATGGCCCTCCAAGGATGTCTACATCCTAATCCCCAGGACCCATGAATATGCTAGTTACATGGAAAAGGTAATTAAAGTTGCAGATGGTGTTAAGGTTGCTATTCAGCTGACCTGAAAATAGGAAGAGTATCCTGGATAATCCAGGCAGGGCTGATGTAATCACAAGATAAGCAGAAGAGTTAAGTTCAGAATGATACTGCCAGAGAAAGACTCAGCTGGCCGTTGCAGCGTTGAAGACGGTGATAACCATAGCCAAGGGGTACAGGCAGCCTCCAGAATCTGGCAAAGGGTGGCAACAGTTTCTTTCCTAAAGACTTTTAAAGGAATACAGCCCTGCCAACATCTTGATTTTAGCCAAAGGAGACCCATTTCAGACTTCTAACCTTCAGAGCTGGAAGATAGTAAATTTGTGTTGTTTTAAGCCATTGACTTTGTGGTAATTGGTTACAGCAGCAATAGGAAACTAATGCAAACTGATTTCAGCATTGCAATAATACAAGTGTAATAATAGGAAACAAGCAATCTCCAGCAGAGATGAACTACAACACTGACTGACTGTAAGTTCTGGGAAATATATAATTCTCAGAAGAGGAATGATGCCCTTTCCATTCTCCAAGCCTCTGATTTTGGAGCTGGGGTAGGGAGAACATTTTTCCTTTGCCTCTCTTTCTTTTCCAAATGACGTTTAGTCTCTTTCACCAAAAAGATTCACTCAGATGCAGCCCCCACTTCACTGGCTGCTAGTGGGTCATGGGTGCTGGAAGCAAGTCTTGATGTGTGACTTGGGAGCACTAGCAATGGCTAGCACTCGTGAGCAGGAGCTGGACATATGCAATATTAGGCTTGGACTTTGTGCCTAATTCACCACGTCTTCTCTTTCTTGTGCATTTTTCTGTTCACACTAGAAGAAACCTCTCTCTTCTATAGTGCCTGGTCCCTCCTTGCCTCTCTCTTAGCTATTATGTAGAGGTCTTCACTCCCTGTTATAGTGGAAAGAACATTGGACTGAGGGCCCAAAGACTTGACTATGAATCCTAATTGTGAAACCTGGGCCAGTCACTTCAGAGAACTAGCATTTAGAGAACAAATGCCTACCATGACCCACACCCTACGTCCTAAACATTTACTGTGTAGGCGTTCACTGAACGTTTACTGTGTGTTTATTCACCCCCAGGAGGAATGTGCACACGTTAAGTTCAGGGTAAAAGGGACTTCCGTATTCACTGGGGCCTCCCTTGTTCTGACTTCACCGGTGATAGAAAAGATCTCAGTGGTAATCTCAGAGTGTGTGTGTGTGTGTGTGTGTGTGTGTGTGTGTGTGTGTACACACGTGCACATGTGAATGAGAGAATGAATGAGCTAGCAAATGAACAAAAGGGATTTAGAAGTGCTCTCAGAGAAGGACATTGAGACTACTACAAATGTTCTTTCCAGATATCCCTACAACTCTTTATACAACAAAACATGTGTGAGAGTGTCATTCAGTGTCCCTGGCGATTTGAAATGCATTCCAGTCCAAACCTGTTGGGCTTTCTTTCCCAAAGTGCTGCAGGACAGGGAATGAGCCAGTGCAACTCACTGAACATGCCAGTCCGGCTGTGGGAGTCTCACACCCAAGAACAGAGAGAACCAAGCTGCTGAAGTGATCAGTCTAGGCCAGCGGGCCCTGCTGCAAGTGAATAGGGAGGCATCGCAGGGCTACGAACAACATTGAAGGCCTCGCGGCCTAGCTGTGGCTAGAGCCATACCCATGGAGATGCCGCTACCCATGCTTTTAAAGCCACCTGCCCAATTTCCAGGCTATGGCTGAGAAAGTGGAGCTAAAGAGATCGTCTGCACTGATAAGAGCTCCAGAGCTTGACAGACCAGGCAGGTGGGACGAATTCAGGGAGAAATAACCCCTTGCCCAAACCTTTCCTATAGCCTGTTTTATTCTGATTTAAATCTTATCTGCCTGGAAGTCTGAGAACCTCACAAGTAGAAAACAAGGTACATTCAGCTGTGTGTTCTTGACTCTGTCACAGAGGCTGGCATGGAGGATTGCCTGCCTCTTCCCTCATGATTCCCTCTTCATTTTCTTCCTCTCTTCTCTCCTCCCTTCAACTCTTCCCTCCTCTCCTTATCTCCGGAGTCCCTTCCCTCCTCTTGTTTCTCCTTTCTTTGCTCTCTTGATCTTGTTTCCAGGAAAGAACCTGATGCTAAACAGTTACATTTCAACATGAGGTAAGGGCCACACCACATGTTACCTTTCTGGAAGCCATTTGCATTTTAAATCTTGTTTCTTTTTGTTTCACAGGGCCATGATAAAACAAAAGTAGTGATCTTTACAAATGATATCACATGGATGTAAGAACTTCCTGAGATTAAATCCCAGCTCCTTGACTTCTAGCATGTAATTATCAGGGAGGAAAAACATTTCCTCTGCCCTCTTAGGTTCAGTTTCTGGGGGCCTGCAAATTAGATTAACAAAAGACAGATTAACAGAAGGAAAGGCATACAATTTTTATTTTATATATATTGAAGTTCACAGAAAAGAAGTGAAACTCATACAAGTAAGCAATTAGACTCCAGGGCTTATGTGCCATTTTAACAAAAGAAAGGGAGTTTGAGCTTCAAGGGATGATAAATTGTAGGGAAGTGATGAGGAAATATATGAGGGAAACTAATAGAAGATAGACTTCTTTTATTTAGGCTCGTTTATGCAGACTCATCTTAGTGCCCACTCTCCATCTCCAGTGATTAAGAGTTGCTCGCTGATTTCTGGCACAGGAGAAGAGGTGGGCAGCTTCACAAAGGGAAATCTATGCCACAGTTAGGTAGATAAGAGGAGGACTGAGAACTCTTCTTGCATTTGGTGATTCTCAAATGCCTTCAGCTCTACATAATCATTATGCCAAAGTGGCATATTTTGGAATGGCATATTCTGATTTTTGTCATAATCTTGGGCAAGTTACTTAAGTTTTGGCATTCCAGCATCCTCATCTGTAACATTGGATTAATGATATTACCTATCCTATTGAGGTGTTGTGATGATTCAATGAGATAGTCCATGTAATGTGCACAGTATGCTGTTACACGGTAGGGGATTAATAATATAATCTTAATTATAACATGATACAGCAAAGGGTAATTATTATTATTATTATCCATGAAAATCACTGCCCTAAAGCCAGCCCATTATAGTGGTATATGGCAAAGACTGTTTATAGAGAGAGAACAGAAAAAGAATTGTGACATGACAGCCAAAGTCATATGCTGGATTAAATGGGTGAACCCAGGAGCCCACTCACTTTAGTCCAGAAAGCCCAGGAGAAGGAAATCAGAGCAGGCAAAAAAATCATAAATCACAGGGAAAGATTATATTCTTAGGAACGTTTCCCAGTTAAATTTCCAAATAATCTGCTAATTTGTTTATATGAAGATTATATGTTGCATACGCTTTGATCACAAGATACATGAGAACTATTCCCAAGATATATTAGTGCCATATTGCTGGAAGCTTTTTCAAGTGGAGGTTTTCCCTCCCGCTTATGGATTCAATAGGCACTCAAGCCAGAGGGTTGGATGCTTAATTGTTTAATGGACAACATATATATATTTTAAAGAAATCCATTCCAGACGCATTTAGGAACCTTTCAGAATGAGCCCTGCAGCTAAGTGAAACAGCGTGAGTCCTAGCATGTTTGAGTGGAAAGTTTAGCTGGAGAACATTTAGGGATCTTTCCAAGTAATTGAGAAACCCCAAGACAGAGGGATGTGAAATACTTTGGGGTGGAGATAGAACAGAAGGCGCTGGGGGTGAATAGCTTTCATCATTTTGGTGAGAAAATCTTAAAATTAGAAGAGATACTAAGTGCCACACACCAACCTTGTCCTCATTCCTTGCTCTATTCAGATGTTAAGAGGCCTTTTACAACAATTTTCCAGTCTCAGTTTTCTTCCCTGCTTCAGAGGCCTCAATCCAGCTATGCCACCATCATGACTTCTATCCTAGTGGGTGCCGCTTCCATTCCCGGAAAGTCAGTCCTCCTCTCTTTGCTTATTTTCAAAAACCTAGATTAGGTTTCTCTCTTCAGTAGAACCTTCTAGGTAATGCCAACCACATGGAGGTCTTGCTTCTCTTACCTCCTATTAACTAAGAGCAGAAAATTTTTCTCTTAGAACTTAATTTCTTTCTCACTTCTCAGTGGATCATCCCAATTTCTCCTGTAGTTAACAATTCAGGGATCATGACGAGCTAGGTGAGTCAAGCCCATTTTGTCCACTTTCCAAGGTTTTTGACCATGAACAAGTTAGTTCTGCTCTCTGCACCTCACTTTTAAGCCTCCTTAAAATAAAAAGATTGGGTTATTTGAACTCTAAATGATCTCTAAACGTTTATACAAATATAAACGAATAATCTTTAATTTAAATTTGACTTAACTAGTTCCTATATGCATTGCCATTCTATTTATATTTTTGGAGAGACAATAGATAAATCTATCTAACTTAAACATTTTTTCTCAACCTCACTAGGTTTATACTGGTATTTGTATGACGTCAATAGGGTGAGGAACATTTTTTTTTTTAAGATTTTATTTATTCATTTGACAGAGAGAGAGAGACAGCCAGCGAGAGAGGGAACACAAGCAGGGGGAGTGGGAGAGGAAGAAGCAGGCTCCCAGTGGAGCAGGGAGCCCGATGCGGGGCTTGATCCCAGGACCCTGGGGTCACTCCCTGAGCTGAAGGCAGATGCTTAATGACTGAGCCACCCAGGTGCCCCAAACTGAAGCTAAAACAAAGAGGGGGAAATGATTAATTTCATGTTTCAGGCAAATCATCCCTTTTGAGATTGTTTAAAGTAATACAATGGGTCAGTGCAAGGAAATTGAAAGTCTGTTCACTGACCCTCTCTCTCCTTTTCTCAGACTGGGCCACTGGCTTGGGTATGCCTCTTTGGAGTCCATTTTTTACTTGCCCAAGAGTTTCTGGCAATATTTTCCCTTCACAACCCCTTAGCAGAGATCCAGTTAAAGAACCATTCGCCAACATACAGGGAGGCCCAAGAGTGCAGTGGTGAATGACACTGTTTGCGAAATCTGTCAGCCAGGATACCCAAGTTCAAATCCCAACTCTGCCAAGTCCTATCTATAAGACCTCAGGCCAATCACTTAATCTTTTAAAGTTGAACTTTCTCCTTGAAACCAGAGAAATAATATAGATCTCATAGAATTACAAAAGAATTAAATTAGTTAATAGGTGTGAAGACTTTAGAATAGTGCCTGACACATACCTTCTACATAACTGTTAGTCACCATAATGGAATAAATTAGATATAAATCATGGTTGTGCCCTTTATTGAATATAACTTTGTAAAAATAATCTCAATGACCCTTGGTTTTATTTATTTATTTATTTATTTATTTATTTATTTATTTATTGCAACAAGGATAATAACACTTCTCTCATTAGTTTACGGTAATATTAAATGAATTTATACATGTAAAGTACAAGTGCCTGGCTTAGAGCAAGTGAGTAAGAGATGTTAGTTTATTCTTTTGGCATTCTTTTCTTTTGGGATGGAAGACAGACCTTTGCTGGACATCCATTATAATATAAAGAAAAGGGTGAACCTGAGAATAATGAGAGAAAGACACGACATATTTTAATATAACAAACTAGGTCAGGGCTAACAAGCTACTGTAAAAAAATGATAGAGCCATCACCTGGAATTATTTTTTTAATAATATATAGCCAACTGTTCTTTCCCAAGATGGCCTTAGAAAAACACTCTTCCCCAAGTGTCCCCCATTTCCCTAGACTGGTCAGATGATGCATGAAAGTCATGGATGGCTCTATTAGCTTACAAAATCCTGCCATGAGGGGTGTATGTGGAAAAGCCCCTGGCATTCTTGAAAGCCAGAAGATCCTGTAGCTGGAGTTAACAGGAAGAGCTTAGTAAGTAAATGTAGCTAGTACAGATAGGTATTGGCTGGGCTGCCAAGACTCTCAGCTCATGGATCTTACATTAGAAATGCCATTGTCCTGAAGTGAAGTCCTGTGTGGGATCAACAAAATTATATCCCTGGGTCTTTCTGTGAATTTCAAACATGGTGGGGATTTCTTTCCTGGAAAATGAGATGCGACAATTTAAAAATTCTTTGCTTAAGTGTATAAATCAAGAGATCAATTGATGACTATTTGCTGAAATCTGCTGAGGGGTATAAAGGGAGAATAATGAATTTGGTAATTAAGGGAGAATAATTAATTTGGTAATCAGACAAAGCAATGTTTAAATTCAGCATCTAGGGGTGCCTGGGTGGCTCAGTTGGTTAAGTGTCTGCTTTTGACTCAGGTCATGATCCCGGGGTCCTGAGATGGAGCCCTGCATTGGGCTCCCTGCTTCTTCCTCTCCCTATGCCCCTCCCCCCCAACTGCTCATTCTCTCTCTCTCTGTCTCAAAATAAATAAAAATCTTTAAAAAATAAAAAATAAATTCTGCATCTATAGCTTTCTAGCTGTGTGACATTGGTCAACTCACTTCACTTCTCTGTACCTTAGTTTTGTTTTGTTTTAACTTTAATATGAAATCATATAGGATTAAAAGAGACAGTTACAGTTAACTTGACCTAATTAATTTCTGTAACTTTAAAAAAAAAGTTTGATGTCCTCTCATCAAATGTTGTCAGGAATTTCAGAGAATGGTTACTTAAAACATTTCTTTACCCATCAACTTCCAAGAACTACTTCCCATGCACTGACTTGCTGACAAACTGAAAATAGCATGTTTAGATAGCATGTTTAGATAGATTGGTGGTTGGGCAGGTAGCTATTTCTCATAAACATATAATGAAAAACACTGTCATAAAAGCTAACTTGGTGGCCCAAGTGTATTCCTGGTGCCCAGGGGAGAAAAATAGCCTGGTAGGTCAGGAAGTCTTCATGGGGGAAGGACTGAAACTCGACCTAGGAGCAAAGAGGGTGATAGGACCAGGGAAGAGCAAAGTCCTTTCATCCAACTAGACCCAGCAGAGCCTCTAAGGAGTTGGCCCAGCTGTGGTAATCCCACACCTGCCACCTGCCAAGCAGGCACTGGGCTCAGCTCTCCACAGTCAACTCTCACAGTAATGACGAGACGTGGGCAGTCGCACTCCCATCTTGAACTTAGAAAACTGATGCTCAGAGATGGAGTGGTTTCCCCAAGGTCGCACAGCAAGCAAGCGACAGAACCAGGATTCAACCCAAGTCTGTGTACCCCAAAGCCTGTGTATAATAGATAACTTTTTAAATTTATTTTGTATTTATTTAAATTCAATTTGATTAGTATATACTACATTATTAGTTTCAGAGGTAGAGTTCAGTGATTCATCGGTCTTATATAATACCCAGTGTTCGTTATATCACATGCCCTCCTTTATGGCCATCACCCAGTTACCCCATCCCCACCCCCTGCCCACCTCCCCTCCAGCAACCCTCAGTTTGTTCCCTAGAGTTAAGAGTCTCTTATGGTTTGTCTCTCTGTTTTCGTCTTATTTATAACTTCTAATAATGATGAAAGCTACCATTTTCAATGATTACCTCCTCTGTAAAGTTTCCTTCCTGTTACCACCACTCATCTTTCCCCGGGCGGCGTTGGCTTTTCACTTTTCATTCTTGTGCCCCCACTGTACGTCGTAAAGAGATCTCTTCAAGTGCTAGTGCATTTATCATGCCCGCCTCCTTTATTATACGGTATGTCCCCACAGGATAGCATTAGACTTTATCATTCGAGTACTGCTCAGAGCTCATCATAAAAGGTTAATAAATGTTAAGAAATAACCGAATGAATGCATGAATGAATGCCTATTGCCAACCAAGCACTGTGCCCACCACAGCTTTGACAAGTTAACCATTTTATGCTTCAGTTTCTTTGCCTATAAAATGAAGATGATTCTAATACCCACCGCACAGAGTTGGGGGGATGAGTTCACTGTTGATAAATCCCTATACTATTGATCAGCACATACTAAATGCTCAGTAAATGTTAGCCATTTTTCCAACCACACTTAATTCCCACAATTCCCAGTAAATAGAGAACTTTAAACAAAGTATTATAATCTCAACTTCGCAGAAAAGGACCTGTTTTCAGAGAGGCTAAGTGTCTTGCAGAAAATCACACAGCAAGAAAGTCACAGAACCAGGAAATACCCCCCATGGTCCAAGATATTATTCATAAACTCTGATTTTTATAGTGAGTTCTGGGGGCTGGGGCTGGGCTTCAGGAGAGTGGAGAAAACCCACAGGGTGATTAAGCCAATGTGGTCCTGGCAGAGCCCAGAGTCCACCACCATTCCCACAAAGCTGGCTGGGATGTTTGATGTGGTTTGGAATAGAACAAGCCATGGCATCCTTCAGGACATCATGACCCGTGCTTCCCTGATAAGAGAACCATCTAGCTTCTTGTTTAGGAACACAAACTCTGGAATCCTCTGACTCAGACTCTCCACAAGAGAGCATTTTTAACAGGCACCTTGGGTGATTTTTATCATTGGGGAAGTTTGTGCAACTAGGCTTTGAGATAGGCTGAAGCGAGAGTTGAAAGGAGGATCCCCGCCCCCTCCAGGGGACAGTTACTGAACATCAGTGTTCTTACAAGGTTCTGCTCTGCCCCCACTCTCCATCCATTCCTGTTTGTAAAATAGAAGGACCAAATCAATCTTCTTAATCATTGCTCTCATTGTGTCAGCGGGGACCAGACAGCCCCAGTGGAGTGGCAGGTGGGAGGCAGCTTGGATGCTCCTGGTGACAAAAGCAACTGAATCGTGGTTCTCTTGCTGCTGCACTTTTCTGCTTAGAAAAAATTACCCACGGGCTTCCACGGGAGCTTTCTCAAAGGGGCTCTAGGCAGCAGCCAGGGCAGCCGATTTTGTCCTAGCTTCCAGAGGGGAGGTGGTGCTGAGCTGTCTGGCGGCTCGAGCTCTGCAAGGAGAGAGCTGCTGCTTCGGCAGGAAGGGGGCATTCGCCGGCTTCCCAGGCAGCAAACTAGCGCGCAGCCAGCCTGCTCAGCCCGCGCCGCGTCCTCAGCGCCTGGAGCGCCGGCCGCGCTCTCCAGGGCAAGTTTCCTGGGAGTGCCCCTCCTCTCCACGGACACGGCAAAGTCTCCCGCTCTCCAACAGATGCTCCCCTCACAGCTCTAAGTGCAAGGACCCGCTGGCGGCAGCGCAGAGCCCCGAGGCAGGCGCGCTGTGGTTGGGGGACCCCCGCTAGGAAATGCCAGCATCAGCATGAGAGGCTGGACTCCAGCCCAGGTCCGTCCTCACCCCGGGGGGCCGCTGCTCCGCCCGGTGCGTCTGTCTGCGAGGAGCTGCTCACTTTTCCCCCTCGCGAGTCTTTGTTCCAAGCCAGAGATTGCTCGGATTCTCTAATTAACTCCCTCCGCTCCAAAGGGGTCCGGAGGCTGGGATGCTCTGCCAGCTTGAAAGATGTTGACTCTCGAGTGGGAGTCGGAAGGACTGCAAACAGTGGGTATTGTTGTGATTATATGTGCATCTCTGAAGCTGCTTCATTTGCTGGGACTGATTGATTTTTCCGAAGGTAAAGTGGTCGCTCCCACTCTGTGCGGTTGGTCAGGTCTGGTTCGAACTGGATACAGACGCTGCAGAAGTTGAGGAGGCATAATACCAAAGTAAAAGTTTTAAAATATGCATGCTTGACATGGAGCAGCCTAGCACTGGACAGTTCATGTCTGTTTACCCAGATATTCGACATTGGGAGGGAAGGGATACTGTACCCGCTATCTTTCTATTTGAAAGCTCTTGAGTGTAGGGTGATATGGTGGGTTAAATATATTTCCAAGGTGTGAAGTTAGGACTCTCGACCACAGGGTGGTAATACAGGTTGTTTTTTGGTTGTCAAGTTCTTGATGGCTACCACGCCTTAATGTCATCAGGAATTTTGTTCTCTGGAGGAGTACCCTGATTTGTGAGGGAAATATCTGTGTGTGCCTCATTAGTTAGGAGGTGCGGGGGTGGAGCTGGGTTGTTGATTATGATATAAAATAGGTAAGCTTTTCGGTTAAAATTGAGTTAATGGGTGCTTAGCAAAAATGTGCTTTGAACACTTAATTTGCGAAAGTTTCATTTGCATTTCCCAATGAGCCACTTTGCTCATCTGTCTTGTGAGTGGGAACCCATATGCACAGGACGTCACTGTTGCTATCAACAAATATTTTATCCATCTAATATAAATTTTACTACTCAGATCAATTTTATTATTCAAAGATGGGGGTACAAAAAGTTGATTAACTTTGCTTTAACAATTTGAATAGATATGTGTGTGTGAATATAGAGACATACATACCATATATATGCGCGTTTATTTTTTCACGAAATAATTTTTCTACTGAAATAACATAGTTTGATTCATTTAAACCTCAGCGTCAGAGGTCAATACTACGTCTAAGCTCTCCTTTCTTCTCAAGCAAAAGAACGGAGTTCCTAAGACACTTGCTAATATTCTCTCTAGATAAGGGCAGGATCTTTTATTGTGGAATTTTTTATGACTGTTCACTTCTCACGTTGTGTGTAATGTTGGAAGGTGATGGAAATATTTAAACCTGCCCGTGCTTCTCATCTTTCTAACTACAGGAGCTGAGACCTGATAGCTAAAATGACATCATCCCAAACTACATCCGGTACACAGGTTGTTTCTGTTACTATGTTATAATGGTCAATGTATCTTTTCTCCAGGAAGTCTTTTTTTTTTTTCTTTTTAACAAAGTAAGTTTGTTAGGTTCTAAGTATTTAGACCACTATAAGAACATAATAAGTTCCATGTAATTTTCATTATCTTCTTGTAAATGTTCTCACTCTGTGAAAAGCTCTGCTTAGGCGCACAAGAGAATAATGTAATGGGATTAAATAAAACCTCAAAAATTAGTTTCTTCCCTTTCTCATATTACACAGTGATTTTATTTAACCCCTGGAAAGAAAGCAATGCATCAGCAAACTTCTCCAAGTGCTGCACAACAACCTTGCATTGTTTCAAGATTCTGCCTCAGTGTATTAATGTTGGTATGGTAATAAAATGCAGATGAGATCATTTCAGTTTCTGTGCTGGGAATAGGGTTGCCTTCTGTGAAATTTTGTCACCATATTAGTTTTTGTTGTCTGGACTTGGCTGAGCCGTAGCCCCCAAATTTAAGGCATAATACTCTAGAGGGCTTGGTTTCATAGCCGGGTAAAGCATTCGCTAAAGGTAAACAGCCACGGGGGTATTGAGGAAGTCAACCTTCACAGTGCTATGAGATAGCACCCAGTTCTTTCATTGCCCATGTTGATAATGTACACATTTAAAGTCAGAGGCCCCAGGTTTAAGACCCCCGCCAATGACTCACCTTTTATTCTTTAACTTCTGTCTTATGTCACTTAAAGTTGACGGTTTTCAGATGAAAACTTCAAATTTGAGTTCCACCAATATGAAAAGTAGAATTGTGAGCCTGACTGCCTTAACTGGAATCACAGATTTTTCCCCTCATCTGAAATCTCTTTCTCGGGATGGATAGCCATATCCATAAATGATTCTATATTTCTGCACACACACACACACACACACACACACACACACACATAGATGAGGTACCTACACATTTTTAGCTATTATGTAAAATGTCCAATAAGCTGGGGAAAATTTGGGTTCAATATAAAAGGCTCAATCATGCTCGAAATCAAAGATGAGGTTACCACCATATATGAGGTATAACCCATTTTACTTGACAAGTCAATTCTTTTTTGTTCTGAAGTACATATTAGCAAATGCTGGTCGAGATCAAGTCTTTCTTTTTACGTAGGAGACAGCTACAATCCAGAGAGATTAACTGATTTACCAGAAGGCAAAACTAACTGGAGAAGAGACAGGACAAAAACCAAGGACTACAAGGCAGTATATAGTTCTTTTCCTACTATGCTATAAATTTACTTATTTCTCTTCCCTAATTGGAAAAGAGAGTCAATGAAAACATATGTGAGAAATGTCCTGTATTCTGAAATCTTGCCCTGAACTATTTACTAACACCCTGAGAGATATCTGTGGGAAATACACCCATAAGAAAGATTACACAACAGTCACACAATTGACACCAACCCAAGTGTGGGACCCAAGCATTTCATGTAAGTGAGCTAAATCAGACAACTGAGTGTATCATAGTTTGGAGGCAGGATTAGAACAAAAGGAAGCCAGCTGGTCTCCTGAGCTTCTTTACCTCGAAGCACTTTGAGGTATTCTGCATTTTGACCATCTGTGATGTATACTCAATGACAGTAAATGCCTATTCCAGGTAGAACCCAACAGCGAGACCCAATAAGACCATGAGAACTCTGGTATAAGCCTCCTGTCTGTGTTTTCTCAGGCTGTGGCAGTATCCAAGCAGAAATAGAATTTAGTCTGTTTGACCACCAGCCAAGTGGAGGAATAAGAAAAAGTCGCAAAATACAGGGCAAGGCACAAAATATTAGATTATCCCTCATCCTTTCTACCTACAAATGATAAAGAGTCCCAAAAAGCTATCCCAATGTAGATTGCCAAACTTTTCACTGACTGCACTAGAAAATACAGCCCAGGATAAGACCAGGGAATTAACTGTTCTTTTTGGTGGAGAAATGAAGATGAGGCCCAAACCAGAACCACGAGCTTCTTTTAGGCCACATTGAACTTTTACACTCTCCTCAGGGGTAATGATTCCTCACTGGTACAACTATGGAGTATTTTCTCTAGTCTGACTATGCATCAGTTTACTTAGAAGGTGATTCTGAGTCTATTTGAATGGAAGGGTCCATAGTAGTGTTGGGATAAGGCAATGTTGCCGCAGTATTATCATCGACAATGGCTAGTGAAAATTAGCCATGCGTAGAAAAGAATAAAGAGAAGCATTTCTATTACCACCTAAATTAGATTCTGGTTTTGATAAAACCTCATTTTAAAAATATAATTCTCTTTCAGTTGAAATTCAAGGTTTAGGAAACAAAAGCAATTTGTAAAGAGGATTCAAAAGACTAATGGGATTTTAAGATGATGATTTGAGGTTTTACACATATCCACTCATTAATAAGGAGAACAAGGAAGAACACTCAGAAAATGGATCTTATTATTTCATAGATTAGCATATAATATATGTCTTATTGAATTCTAAACGTGTGCAGGATTCTCTGTTAGGCTGAGACAGTAGAGAGGTGTGCAAGATGAACATTAAAGGAATGTACCTTCAATGCACTTACATTTTAGGAAAGGAAACTAATTACCAACAAGACAGAAGACTGTAAGTGCTGGGCAAAGGAGGGAAATGGCCTGCAGAAGCATAGATGGAGTGGTGCATTCTGGAAAGATCTTAAGGCTTCACAGAAGGTAACGGTTATACAGCACTTTGCAATGTGAGAAAGACTTCCCAAGTTGGATAAAGGAAGAAGAACATTTCAGGCTAAGCAAAGAGCTTGAGTTGTGTCCCTAAGCACTGACAGGAGGTAGCTTTCATGCATAAGGGTAGTGGTTCTTGCACACAAGGGTGTCAGAAAGTTGAAATAAGAGATTTAGCTGAAGAGGTGGCTTGAAATTCAATGCTAAGAGTGTCTACTTATTCTTCAACCAGTGAAGAACCATCGATTCAAAGTCTTCCATATGGGGAAACAAAGGAGCAATGTGACAGACCACTGTTTTAGGGGGGTCAGTCTGGGAGAAGGTGAAGATGAATTCTGTAGTAAAATTATGGAAGCAGAGATACTAGTTATGCTCTTGGAACAGTTCAGGTGACAGACAACAGGGCAAAAATCTATAGATCGCCCTTCTCGATAAAATACTTAAAGTGAGCTGTCAATTTCTAGCTTTTCCAGAAATTCATGTTTGCTCTAATATCCTTGGGCTGCACTTGTTCTGAAACAGCATGATTGTATTTTATTTTAGGGTAACATTGTTAGGTTTTAAGTATCTTTCTTGAGAGAAAAAAAAAGAAGAGGGAAGCACACAGAGGTTGTAGTTATAGATATGATAACACTATTTATGGTGGGAACTTAACAGTTCTGATAGGTATATTGACATCTTGCAAGGTCTTCAATTACTCTGAATCTTTTATTTTGGAAAATCACACAAAGCGTCGTATAGAGAGGGGTATAATGCACTGCCACACACCCATCAATAATGAGCATCAGTTTGCCATTTGTGTTTCAACAGTGGCTTGCATTTAAAAATATTTCTCCCTTGTCTACAATATGCCAGGCACTCTGCTAGGCCCAGAATACAAAGATGAATTAAAGATAGTCTCTGACCTCACAGAACTCTCGTTTGTATAAGTAGATGGGAAATACAAACAATGGAAAGGCAATACATTATGGTAGATAGATCAGTATAAGTAAGTCCAAGATATAGAAGAATGAAAAATAATTAAGTGCAAATGGAAGAGCTAGAAGTGATCAGAGATGACTCCCTGGAAGAGTTGACTTTTAGGCTGGATTTTTATGGATAAAGAGAAGTTTATCATCTTCATAGGGCAGCCAGGTGCTTAGCAGTCTCCATATGCAGGGCTCTGGGTGAGGTAATGCTATATGCCAACACAGGGACATGGTTCACAATGCAGAATTTAACAGAGAGTGTCAAAGGGAATTAACACTCCTTGATTGTGTGATTGTCCATGCTATCCACCACAATGCTTGGTATATAGGAGACACTCAAAACATTACAGTGTGAGTGCCATTTAATCTCATAGAGTAATGGTGCCTGTGCACTTCTCCTTAGGCTGCATAATTGAGGGCCTCCAGTGCCTCTTTCAAGTTTCCATGGTAGCCTGGTAACTGTTGATTAGTTGGCTACATTGTTTTATTTTATTATTTTTTTATTTTTTTCTGTGAGGGAGATTTCAGATCAAAATCCCACTGCAAGGTAGAGATACCCACATACCGAAGGCATCTCGAGGGCTGTTCATTAGAACCCCATGGCCATGGGAAATAATTCCAAATGAGATATCCAGCAGTGAGCTGAAAAAGCCCAGGTTACGTGGGCTTTGATTTGGCTGAACATAGCCCTTTCAGTTTTATAACTGGAAAAACAAAGCAAAACAAAAAACAAAACAAAACCCTTGAATTTGCAAGTGAAATTGAACATGTCTGTATCAAGCACCTACTGTGTGAAGGGAAATAGAGGACAGAAGGGCATTTTATTGTCCTTAAAAGTTTTCAAATTGATTAGAATACAAACTTGAATAACTAATCCAAGACAAAAAAGGGTCTGGTGAGAGGGAGGAAGGGTTTTGTAAGACTTGAAGAGAAGAGCCATCCCATCCAGTTGGAAGTTTTCAAGGAAGGTTGAAAGAAGATGGTGGTGGCATTGGATCAAAAGACTGACAGAAACTGGAGGCTATGAGATATAATTTAAAAAAAAAAAGCAGTTTCCTGAAGTCATTGTTAGTAATTAGTTTGGTTCTAAAAGTCCATTAATCCATTTAAGATATCAAATGTCTGCTCTGGATCTGGCAATGTGCTTGGTAGTGATAGGTTTGGGGAATATTATTCTTGAGTTTTGCTTACTTTGAGAACCCGTTCCCCACCCCAGCTAGGAGCAGAGAGCTGGAGTCTTAATGGGGAGGGGAGATGAAGGTGGAGAAGTTGTACATTTCAATGGCCTCCAGGCAAAGGTCATCGGGAACACACATGTGGTTGAATAATTTGGCTTCATTGTCCTTTGCAGAGAGGGGGAACACTTACCATGGAGAGTGGGGGAACATCTCGGTAATGAGATGTGAGAAAGGACTTACAGTATTTGAGCTTGTGTTGGAGGACTATGATTTTGGAAGGGGGGCTTTGCTCTGGATTGAATAAAGTCAAGAAGCCAGGCTAATTCTATGATTATCTTAATAAATCTTGTCTATTAAGTAGTAAAGACTAGACAGAGGCTAGAGCTGTAATTGCTAAAAAAAAAAAAAACAAGCTGCATACAGTAAATAGGATGGGGAATATTTGGTCGTTTTTGTGGTTTAAACAAAGTTTAAATTTTTGCCTCTTCTCACATATAATGACAGAGTGATCTCTTTTTTTGTCTTGATCGATCAAAGGTACAGAGTGGTCTTGACTGATGTTGATATTCTGTGAAATTGAAAGTGTTGTATTCACTAAGGGAATACCAAGGTCTGGCTGATAAACCAGGGCAGCCCCCTCAGAATGGAAAGGGCTGCTTTCTCCCACACATGATGAGAAAGAGGGCGGAGTAAGATGAGGGGCAGGTGGAGAGGGGCATAGAGCAGACAGATCTGAGCTCGAAGTTGAATTCAGTAACTCTAAACAAGTTACTGCACCTTCCTGAGCTCGAGTTCCTTTTTCTATAAAATGAATCTAATAAACCCAGCCTTTTGAGATGGTTGTAGGGAATACTAAAGTAGAAGTGAAACGTGTAGCCCAGTGCCGGGAACACAAAAACCAGTAAATGCCTTCCTTGTAATTACTTTGGAATCACATGTTCAAGTTCCTTGAGTTACACCAGTGATTCTCAGATTTTACTGTGTATCAGAATCACCTACGTTTCTTGTTGTACTACAGACTGCTGGACTTTACCCTCCATGTTTCCGACTCATTAGGTCCAGGTGAGGGTCTGAGAATTTACATTTCTAATGATTTCTCACTTTAAGCTCATGCAGCTATGGAGGGGGAACACTTTGAGAACCACAGAGATAGGCAATAAATCTGAGAGGCCAAATCCATGATGTGAGCAACGTGTTCTTCACTGAGTTCTTTGGCACCTGTGAAACTTTATTCTGGAGCAGTGGTCAGCCTTCTGGTCTATAGTAAGTATTTTAGGCTTTGTGGACCATGCAGTCTGTTCTAACTACTCAACTCTGTTGAGGCACAGAAGCAGCCGTAGACCGTACACAAATGAATGCGTGTGGCTATGTTCCAGTAAAACTTTCTTGATAGATATGTAAATCTGAATATCCTACAAATTTTGTTACAAAATATTATTTTTTTATTTTTATGTTTTAACCATGTTAAATATAAAACAATGCTAAGCTTGCAGAGAATACAAACAGACAGCAGGATAGATTTGTGTCACTGTAATTTGCCAACCCCTTTTCTAGAGTTGGCAGTAAAGGAACCTGTTGAGAAGGGGTCTGAGATTGGTGAGATATTGCTTTTTGGAAACTTGTCTAGATTTTCTGAGCCCTCAGTCTCATTGAATGGATAGGGATCGAGTCCCTCTTTGGGGGTTTATGAAATCATCTGCCAAATTAGCAAATAATTTGAATTAGCCTGTATGCGTTTGTTGAGTAAAATGTCTTCTCTTCCCCTAACTCCACATGTCTAGGCCAATTTAGAGATTCTTATATAAATTAAGTCATCCATAAGATTTTGTCACACAATGAGTCAGTGCTGGAGCTAAACAGTCTGGGTTGCCCCCTCTTACTGATTTTCATCTTAGGTTTCATTGCCTCTAGGACAGGTGGCATTATGCCCCTTTCACCAAGTTTATAGACCCTTAGCTACTATATTTGTTAAAGACATATTTCAACTTTTCAAATTATACTGGTCCTCAGAGTATTGCATTATATTGAGCCTTTGGAGTATAGCACAAATACATTGAATCCACAAACTTTTTTTAAAAATAAAATCATCTTAGATCTAGATTCTCTTGAAAACGAAAAATAGGGGCACCTGGGTGGCTCTGTTGGTTAAGCATTCTGCTCTTGATTTCTGCTCAGGTCATGATCTTGGGGTTGTGAGGTCAAGCCCAACACCGGGCTCCATGCCCACCATGGAGTCTGTTTGAGTTTCTTTCCCTCTGCCCCCACCCCTCTCTTTCTCAAATAAATAAATAAATCTTTAAAAAAAAGAAAATGAAAAATATACAAATGCTGGGTAAGATCATGTTCTTTGAAGTGAGGTAGACTTGGGCTTATGGTCTCAAGCAACGTTTATAACCACCCTTGACCTCAGTTTTCTCAGATGTGAAATGGGGAGAATAATAGTAGCTACCTCATTGATTATTGTGATTATTGTGAGAAGTAAATTAAACATTTGTTAAAATTCTGCTTAGCCTAGTGGCTGGAACACAGAGCTCAACAACTATTGAGTTCTACTTACAACATTAGTATCATTGCCATCTTTGTTCTTTGCATCTGTCCTCCCTGTTAATAAACACAGTCATTCTTTCAGTCTGACAAGGAACAAAAACTCAGCTGAGTGAATAGGAAGGTCTAATTGTTTTTATTAAGTGATTCATGAATTAGGCAGCATCCCATCCAGCAAGTAGAGGGGAGCTCTGAGGTTTTCATAGGAAGGAGGGGTGGGGCAGGGAGTTAATAGCTAAAGAATGGTTGGTTCCAGGCAAAGTCAATTTCCTTAGGGGAAGACCAAGGAATGTTACGCAGAATAAGGCATCTTCCTTTTGGGGATGGAGAGCACCCCTGTGATAGACTACCTCATTGGTGCTTATTGGAAAATTCCTGACTGACAGGTTATAACTTATCTTTCTGGGGGAGGTTGAAACTGTAATTAGTTGAGCCATTAAGCCCTGGTTTGATGATTTGGCTTAAGTGACACCATTTGAGCATGTTATTTTCCTTTAACAAATCATCCATGAAAGAAGGGATCATAAATGTGATCTGTGTATCAAGCATTGTGCTAGTAATTGGAAACAGAAAGCACAGACTTGGCTAATAGGGCTTTATATACAAATAAACATGCGAACACATGGGTTTAGCAAATTGCCTTGGTCTCACATCTGTGCAAGGATGTGGGTGTCCCTTCTAGGGACGTATGGAAAAGACGAACTGGTCAGTCTCATTTAGAAGGTGGGAAGTTTCAGAAAGGACTCACAAGGGTGACCTTTGAGCTGAATCTGAGTGACATTTCCAGCACTCGGTATCACTCATTCTTAGGAACTACTGACAATTAATACAAGCTATTTTCACGTTTTCAAGGACAGCTCATGTTGATCCCCGCTTCTAGATTCTGACTCACATTTTATTCCTTTTCTCCCATTTTATTCCTTTTTCTCCCACAATGCCTCTTTTACACAGGTGCACCAGTATCTCTCCCTATAAGCCAAGACTAGAACCTTTTTTCTTTCTTACTACCACCTTTCACCCCTAATTTGAATTCTGTCCTGATGTGTGTTGTACAACATAACACAGTAGCAATAAGCCTTCGTGCACTATTCCCCAAGTCACTTCATTTGTATAATTTGTCTTTTCTTCAGTTAGAGAAAGGGGACCACTCTACCTCACTACAGAGCAAATTTTCCTTGTATTTCCACCGGGTCCAGAGCAATAGAAAGTATGTAATGGAGGCTCAACAAATACTTATCAGTGGGTTTCTCAGTTGCATCTTTGATGGACTCTTTACATCAATATACTTGTCTCACCTTAACCTCATCCCCACCCTGTTCTCTTCCAATCTCCTTCATATTCTCACAATAGAAGTCTTTTCAAATATGGGGGGATTAAGGCTCATGATCAAGTTTCTTCTGTATCACTTATAACATAAAATCTCCATGTTCTTTGCAACTGATACAAAGATGGAATCAGACCACTGCCTTCCTTTTTCCCTTCTGCTATTTCCTGTTCCAGCCCAAGGAACTATTGAGGTTCCTTGAATAGTTCGTGTTTTCTCCAGCTGCCACAGTTTTGCATATACTGTTCTCTCTCCCCAAATGCCCTTCCCTCCTCATATTCCTTGAAATGTCTTTTCAGCCTTCACTCTTGGCCCATATTCTTCCCTCTCTGAGAAGCGTATCTTGGCTTCTTCAAGCAGCAAAAGACATTCTGACTCTGGGGCCTCCTTGCCTCTTCCCTTTGTGCTCCTAGAAGTGCCCATGTTATGTTCCACTGCTGTCAAACTTGTCATTTCTAAGCACTTCATGCTGTTTCCTTCTTCATGCCTTTGCTTATACTCTTTTTTTTTTTTTTGTAAGATTTTATTTATTTATTTGACAGAGAGAGAGACAGCCAGTGAGAGAGGGAACACAGGCAGGGGGAGTGGGAGAGGAAGAAGCAGGCTCCCAGTGGAGGAGCCTGATGTGGGTCTCGATCCCAGAACGCTGGGATCACGCCCTGAACCAAAGGCAGACACTTAACGACTGAGCCACCCAGGCACCCCACTTGCACTCTGAATGTCCCTCCTTCTAGAATACAAATCCCATCGGTCTTCACCTGATAACTCCTTCTTATCCTTTAAGCTCAGCTCCAGAGCCATCTGTTCCAGAAGCCTCCCTTGAACCACCCAGTTGGATTAGGTTTCCATTTCTGTTATACTAAAGCACTCTATCTTAGCACTTCAAACTACATTAAACTCTTGATTTCTATGTTTTCCTCTTTTGCTAAATTTCAAGCACCACGTAGGCACAGCACTTACCTCTATAACCTTAGATCCTTATGGAAGGGATGGGTAGATAATGGATAGACAATTTATTCAGAGGTCTTGGTAAGAAACTTCTCCGAGTTTCCACAACAGTCTTTTTTAAAAGTGTTTATTTAATTCCAGTTAACATTCAGTATAATATTAGTTTCAGGTGTGTAATATAGTGATTCAACACTTCCACACATCACACAGTGCTCATCAAGATAAGTGCACTCCTTAACCCCCATCACCTATTTCCCCCATGCCTCTCCCCACCTCCCCTCTGGTAACCATCAGTTTGTTCTGTATAATTAAGTCTGTTTCTTGGTTTGTCTCTCTCTCTTTTTCCCTTTTCTCATTTGTTTTGTTTCTTAAATTCCATGATCCCACATATGAATGAGATCATATGATATTTGTCTTTTTCTGACTGACTTCTTTTGCTTAGCATTATACTCTCTAGCTCCATCTGTGTCATTGCAAATGGCAAGATTTCATTCTTTTTTATGGCTGAATTATATACATATATAAATTTATATATGGATAAAGAAGATGTGGTATATTTATATATATATATATTTATTTACAATCGATGGACACAGGCTACTTCCATATCTTAGCTATTATAAATACTGCTGCTATAAACATAAGGGCGCGTGTATACCTCAGAATTAGTGTTTTTGTATTATTTGGGTAAATACCCAGTAGTGAGATTACTAGATCTTAGGGTAGCTCTATTTTCAACTTTTTGAGGAAGCTCCATACTGTTCTCCAGAGTGGCTGCACCAGTTTGCATTCCTACCAACAGTGCATGAGAGTTCCTTTTCTACACATCCTCGACAACATTTACTGTTCCTTGTGTTATTGATTTTAGCCATTTTGACAGGTGTGAGGTGATCTCTCATTGTAGTTTTGATTTGCATTTCCCTGATGGTAAGTGATGATGAACATCTTTTCGTATGTCTGTTGGCCATCGGTATGTCTTTTTGCAGAAATGTCTGTTTGTGTCTTATGCCCATTTTTAATTGGGTTGTTTTTTTGGGTGTTGAGTTTTATAAGTTCTTTATATTTTTTGGATACCAACATTTATTGGATTTGTAATTTGCAAGTATCTTCTCCCATTCCATAGGTTGCCTTTTTGTTTTCTCGGTTGTCTCCGTTGCTGTGCACGTTTTTATTTTAATGTAGTCCCAATAGTTTCTGTTTGCTTTTGGCTCTCTTGTCTCAGGAGACATATCTAGAGAAAGGCTGCTATAGCTGAATGTCAGACAAGTTACTGCCTGTTTTCTCTTCTAGGATTTTTATGGTTTCAGGTCTCACATATAGGTCTTTAATCCATGTTGAATTTATTTTTGTGTATGGAGTAAAGAAAATGGTCCAATTTCTTTCTTTTGCATATTGCTGTCTAGTTTTCCCAACACCAAATGTTGAAGAGACTATCTTTCCCATTGGATAGTCTTTACTGCTTTATTCAAAGATTAATTGACCATATAGTTGTGGGTTTATTTCTGGGTTTTCTGTTCTGTTCCATTGATCTATATGCCTGCTTTTGTGCTGGTACCATACTGTCTTGATCATTACAGTTTTGTAATATAACTTGAAGTCCTGAATTGTGATACCTCCAGCTTTGCTTTTCTTTTTCAAGATTGCTTTGGCTATTCAGGGTTTTTTGTGGTTCCCTACAAATGTTAGAATTGTTCTAGTTCCACAACAGCCTTGAACTGGCATAATTTTAATCACTTTGCTTTAGGCAGGGTTTTTCAACCTTGACACTATTAATATTTTGGGCTAACTGATGCTTTATTGTGGGTGCTGTCTGTCCTCTGTGTTATAGGACAATTGGCAGCATTCCAGGCTTCTACCTATTAAATGCTAGTAGTACCTTTTCCCGAGTTGTGACAACCAGAAATGCCTCGAGGTGTTCCTTAACATCCCAGGGGCAGGAAAGCAAGCAAAATCAGCTCCTCTCATCTTGAGAATCGTTAGAAACATAGTGTGTAAACTTTATATATATATTCATAAATCATAAAACTGAACTTGAGTTTAAAAACATCATAGATTGGAAATCATTGGAAACCAAGACTCAGTGTTGAGAGGGAATATGTTTTTTTCATTACAAAAGTAATAAGCAGCCATTACAGAAATTCTATAATTACAGAAAAAAGAAAGAAATATGAAGAAAATACCCTTAACACCCACCAAAGGATAACACTGGTAATATTTTCTATTTCCTTTTCATTTTTCTACACAAAGACTTGGTCCTTTAAACTTCAAAATAATACTTAAAAATTACAAAATTTTATGTAGCTTTAAATTCGATAGTAGAGCATCAGTGTTTTTATATTAGTTCACAGACCCTTCATAAATGTTTTAATGCCTACATTATATTCCATAAATGTGTGTATATAAATTACTTACCCTGATTTTAGGACGTGTAAGTTATTTGCATTTTTTCTAGTGTTTGAAAAATTCTTTAATAAAATCTTTGTGTATTAAGTTGCTTATATAATTAGAATTATATTCTTAGGATCGGGTCTTAGGAGAACAATTAATGAGACAAGAGAATGAAGTGTTTCAAATCTCTTGACATATAAGGTCAAATTGCTTTATAGGGGAGCTGCACAAATTTACTTGCCCCATTGGAATGTAGGTTCGCAGCGGTTTGCATGTGTGACACTATCACTCTGTGCTGTTGGTTAGGGGACATTTTGAAGGTTCTTAAAGACCATATTGGCCAGCTCCATGAAGAAACTGTCTTAGGGCTGGGCTGTCAATTAATTTTTTTTAAATTTTATTTTACCTATTTATTTGAGAGAGAGAGAATGAGTGAGCGGGAGGTGGGACAGAGGGAGAAGCAGGCTCCCCACTGGGCAAGGAGCCTGACATGGGCTCCATCCCAGAACCCTGGGATCAGGACCTGAGCTGAAGGCAGATCCTTAACGGACTGAGCCACCCAGGCACCCCACTGCTAATGACTTTTAGACTAGCATTAGGAATCTTATTTTGTGCAGACATGAAATTTCCACTGTAGCTTGGAAATGTTCTTCCAGCACTGTTTTCTTGTCAGTCAGATGCCCTGTCTATATGAAACAGTACCCCCTTTCCCAGTCATCATGCCCAACTCAGCCACCAAGACTGATGCTTAGTAGGCATGGGATTATTTATTGAAAGAGAATAAATGTTATAGTCTTACACTAGATGAAGTAATTCCTGCATTTGTATAGATTTAGGAGGAAAATTGACATGCATAAAATCATTGCTATAAACATTCAGATATTTCCTGAGCCTTACTAATATATGCATTTTACTTAGATGAATTTAAATAACAGAGAGGGAGAGTAATGTCTCTTGTTAGAAGCACGCCCATATTCATCTCAAGTAATAATGTGGTGCATTTTGTTCATTAACAAAGTCTAATACCAAGAATTACAGACATTTGGCTAAGAAGATATCAAAATCTATCCACTCAAACTTCCTCATGTTATATAGGTCATGATAAAGTAATTAGGTACACAGGGTCCCTTTGTGAATTAACGGTAGAGCTTGCTTGTAGAGGCAGTGAGGTTAGGACACACTGAACTTTGCAGGTACAAAGACTTAGGTCAGATCAGATCTGCCCTTGAAACTTTCTGGCTGTGAGTCATATGCAAATCTCCAGACTTCTCTGAACCTCAGTTTCCTTGCCCACAAGCTGGAGATCACCATCACACCAACTTCACAGATCTTCAAAATGGTCAAGTAACTTTGAGACAGAATAGTTTGGAGACAAGGCATGAACCTTATGGTAACTCAAATTTTCTAATGATTCCTTCCGTCTTCCCTCTTACATAACTATGGGTAGAAAGGATCCCAGGCACCGTGAAGACAGCGGCCCAAAACACAGATTTCGTCATGCTGATCCTGAATATTTTGTGTTGCAACCTGTAGTGGGTGGGGTTCTACTGCATATCAGAAGGGTCATAGGTATTTTTATAACCACTTTTATAGACGAGGAAACTTGTTCGAAGAGGCTGAGTAACTTGTCTATTTCATGAGCCACCAAACAGTGACGTTAGAATCAACCACAGGCTTCAGGAGCTGGAGCTCACATTTTCCCATTTTGAGCTTCCTTATGAGGACTAAGTTTTCTTGTTTGTTTATTTTTCTAAATCTCTACGATACGTAAAGAAATACTGTAAGGTCTTTGGGTTAGTAAAATCAACACAGTATATTTGGGGTGAAGTACTTTCCCAGACATCCATTTGAATAGAATTAAGTATGAATGACTTTACATGTCAGTAAACTCGTAGTTATTAATGACCTGGTCGCAGAAACTCTCTAATAAATAAACAGGAAATACTGAAGACCTGGCAGCAATGAGGTAAATTGGTGATGTGATTTCAAATTTAAACAAATTACAGGGGAAAATGGAGAATGATAAAATAATCAGAAGACTGAGGCACTTGAACAAATACCCAAATCCCCCCATCTGTCTTCACTATATTCAGCAATTCCTAAATATCACTGGTGCATTGAAGAAATTACCAGAGGCTTCTGAACATCACCTGAGTGAGAAGCAGGAATAACACCTTCCTATTGCTGCAGATGTTCAAGGAGACACAGAGGGAATTAGCCAAATGTATTCCTCATGACAATAAGTGATTGTGTAGCTAAAACTCTTTTTGAAAATGTACCTCGTTAAAAATTTGCGCAAAAGTTCCAGGTCCCTAATAAGATTTTAGACTAAAAATATCATGCTCCAAATAGTAAGCTGGCCTCAATACTGTTGTATATCTCTTCTATAATACATCAACAATGAAACTAACATGTAGCTTAGCGTTTTATAGGTGTACTCAAGGGAAAAAGCAAAATCAGCAAAGAAATTCTATAGTTGCAAATTCTTTGTGAAGTTCGGAGTTGACCTGCCTAGCTAATATATTCAAAAACACACATTTTACAATAATAGGAACTATTCTTGCCAATGGCTGTCTAAGGTGAGTGGAGAAATGTTTCCATGAAGACAAATCTCTTCACCCTACCACACTTCAGAGAGACCTGAATATGTCTGTTCTTTAGGGGACAATTTAAACCCTGGAATAATTATTTTTAAGGAAAGTCTGTCAGCTCATTTCAGTGAATTTTCTCAGGCAGGGAATGGAGGGAGATATTTCACGTGGGTAAGGATGGCTTGAAACTGGGTTCCACGACAGCTACACCATGAGCTACTCCCCCTACAGAAAGAACTTTTTGCTCACTTCATTATAAATGGTGTCAGTGGGGGCATTCCCTGACAGTACCATGTTCTTTGCTCTTGGGCTTGGCTCATGCTTTGCATAGGAAGCCACAGACAGTCTGCTGACGTCTCAAGAGCATTGTATATTCTGAGATATCAAGAGTGTTGGTCTAAGGCCAATGTCACATATAAGAAGGGATAAAGGATAAGAATTGACTAACTCTGGTTATCCTTTCCTTCATCTGCTTCTTCTTGTGCCTTCATCTAAATGTGGATAAGTGCTGGCCACTTTCATATTCATCTTTGGCGGGAAAGAGTAGAGACAAATTCCAATTTCAGGGTTAAAAATTAAATTAATTACACAATTATTTCATTCTCTTCACCTTCTCTTTGTTAAAGAGAATTTGGTTAAATAGAATTAAACAGGACTAAGTAGAATTAAAGTTCGTCTTAAAATTAAGTAAACAAATGAGAGCTGTTTCCCTCCTCGTGACCCCATATGCTGCCACAGAATATTTATGTAATGTACCTCCTAATTAAAATAATATTCCCCCAAATTTTCTAGCATAACAATAAATAAGTCTTACTCTGTAGGTGAGAATTAGGATCCTTGACATTGGACTTGGCCCTGTCCCATCTCAGCACCAATTACTACTCCATATTAGCTTTGTCTTTCCTTCAAAGACAAGGAAAAATGGGATATTTTAAACAAGGCAAAGATGTTAATTTCCATGGTATCAACTAAGCACTTAGTCAATATTCACAGCATTACTGCTCGAGGAGAATAAATGTAGTGAGCATAAAACAGGCTTAACAAATGGCTCAGAATAATTTTTGTGGCAGAATTTTAACCCTGAGTAGTTGGAGGAAATCATCAGAAAAGAAGATGAAGGCTAGAATATTCAGTTAGTTATTGCCAAAAAACAAACAAACAAACAAAATGGTCTTACTGAGCTCCAGGCTGAAGTGCACTTTCTTTGTATGTTGCCAGACTGACAGCTCTTTCTCACTAATAATCATTAATGATCTGTATGATCATACGATCATCATAAGAATGATGATGTAAGAATAGTGAAGTATTTGAATCACATATGTTAACCATGGTTGAGGTATACTTTTTAGCTTCTTGGCAAAATCTAACTGTCACCCTCATCAATAGGCACTGCGATCGGAGGTAGACGATATGTCTGGTCAAGTGTAGGAAGTAACGTTTGTATTCCCGACCATTGTTTACATCATGTGTGGTCTTGGACACGTTATTTCAGTTTTGTAAAAGTCGAGCTTTTCTTATGTAAAATAGCAACAGGAAATGGCAACTTTTATACTTAGAGTATAACAAATTGGAAAGTGGTTTAAAGACAGTCTAGAGAGATTATTTATAGAGACTCTTTAAATCATACTTTTGCCCATTCTTACCAAAAACCGTAATTGGGAAGTTGGCAATGTTTACCTTGAAGAAACAGAACAGTGCTTAGTGAGCTGTTTACCTGAGGGCAGAAGTCAGCGTGAGCAACTACTCGGGCACTCACGCCATGTCCATTCCTGTCTAATTTTGCCCATGTGTTCGCCTCCCCTGAAATTACCCGCCTGCTCTCTTCAATCCATTTGAGAGGCTAGGCTGTCTTTAAAATCAAGTCTACTCTGCTTTTATTTCTTTAGCCTCCTCTTTCTTTACGACTTTCACTGCACAAAATCCACTTCTCTATTCCCTTTTTACTTTTAGTTCCCAGTGGGTGTTGTATCTTTCTCTTACAAGAAACTTCTTGAACACAGGAGGCATGGACTCTTCCTTCATTGTCCGTAGAACATATAGCACCTTTCCTAGAATGTGTAGGGTTTCCTCAATAAAGCATTGCTGTTTAATCTGAAAAATACACATAGCAGAGTTATATGAGTCCCTGAGTTAAAAAAACACAAATTCCTGAATATTCAGTATACTAATTCACAAAATAAATAATAATTCATAATAGCATTTTATTTTATTATGTATGAATCACTATGATATGTACTCCCATTTCATTTTTGCCCCAGCTTTTCAAGAAGAGAGGTAAATTTTTATTCCCATTTTACAGAAAAAAATAAACTTAAGATTAGAGAAATTAAATGACTTCCCAATGCTATTCTGTCAAAATATTCTAATTATTTATACTTTGTTATAAGCCCAAATCAGATGGATAAGAGATGAGTTGAACAAACTTTGGAGATTTGGGTAAATGTCTTAAAACTGAGATTGCAAGTTAGCTATAAATCATATTCTCACCGCCCACAAATTTTTTTATATATCTTTCAACATTCCAACATGTGATTTAGATAGTATGAATTTTTACTTTTAGTTCCTTTTCTTTCTTTCTTTTTTTTTTTTTTTTTTTACTGTTGAATGAATGAAATGATAAAAAACACAAAATGTTTTAGGCTTGTTTTTAAATAAAACGGGAAAAACGTGGCTTGTTGATTTCAGTGTTTGGATCCATGATTAATATTGCTGCTCTGATGTCTGCATGTATATGACCATAGCCCTTCTTCTGACTATCAGGGTTCTGAAGGGAGCTAGAGAAATAACATCCCTTTCCCCCCCACCTTATTCTGAATGAAGAAGAACTAAGACAAAATCGTGGGAGAAAGAGGACAAAATATTGTCTGTTAATGACAGAAACCAGATGGAGGCTGTAGCCTGGTGTGAGAGCCTCACGGACTTGCTGACTGGATTCAAACTAAGCAGATTTGACCTCTCAGTCACAGGTGATGCTGCCTGGGATGGACCAACCCCTCCCCCTGCCCACAGTCTGGGAAGGATGGTCCTGCCCAGGGGAGACTGAGATCTGGAAGAATTCAAAAGAATCCTGCTCCTTGTGGGGAGTTTGCTCTCAGAAAACCAAAATGGAGACCATGAACAAAACAGGAATGCTATTTTTCCTGAATTTACTAATCAGATAAGTCATTCTTCCACAAGGAGGGAGGAAGTGAGGACCACCTGATGCCAGGATGCTTTAGGGAAGATGTATCATCATGGAAACCAAAGGATGGGGAAGATGTTCCTTCCTCACACTGACCTGTTGATAATCCCCAAATAGAAAGGGCTAGTTTTATGAGTTAATGCACATGGGTTATTAATTATAAAGCCACTTTTAATCAAAATGTGTGGAAATATTTGTGGGTTGTGTGTACCGTACATTAATATTTCCTTATATAGAAGTGGATCTTTTTGTTTGATTTCATTACATTCCAGGGGCAACTCTTTTCTGTCTGAAGACCCCCAGGATCTGAATCTCCCGGATACTTTTTCTCATTCAGATTCCCTGGTTCTATTTTCAAATTCTCATTTTGAGATTGGAGCCAACACTTAGCAGTTTTAAGAAGCACCCAGGTGATTGCAAGACAATTTAAGTTTGTGAAACACTAATGGAAAGCTGAGTTATTTAAATCAATTTCCATTTTTAAAAAAACTTTATATTTCAAAGGTACACTTTTTGTTCGTTTCCAGTAATAGTTTGAATTGTTGCCTCTGATGAGGTTTGGGATTCTTTCATTTTTTACTGGAGATCAGTGTATTCATTTCTTAAAACCGTAAGCATCTTTCAGACTCTCAGAAAATGGGGCTTTATCCACAAAGAAGATTTCGTGTGATCTGTTATAGGGTACAGAGGCTTGATGAAATTGAATAGCTTTTTAGTTTACAATGTCGTTGGTTTTTTATTTGAGCAACCAGAGATTTTTAAAAACATTTGCTTTGTTTATTAAATAGTCCCAAACATAAAAATAATTTATTGACATTTTGTGATCTGCTTTGGGAATTATTATTGAAAAGCTAATAAATAGAAACTTAGTTTTTACTGAATTCATAAGTTCTGTTTTTTCTTGGGCTTTTTTTCATCTGTGGGATTCATATCTAATTATACAGTAGAAAAGCAATGGAAAACTATTTCTCCTTAGTGACAATTTATTAAATAGGCAAATGTTTCAGGATGTTGGTCTTCCATGACATAAGTCACACCAAAGAAGAGCAGAATCTGTTTTCAAAAATACAAAAACTCTTTGATATATGTACTTCACTTCCATGGTCTTAGTTTGTCTGGGCTGCTATGACAAATTAATATAGAATAGGGGGCTTAAACAACAAACATTTATTTCCCACAGTCCTGGAGGCTGGAAGTCCAAGATCAGGGTGCCAGCCTGGTCAGGATCTACTGAGAGTCCTCTTCCAAATTGTAGACTGACAGCTTCTCATTGTGTCCTTGCATGGTGGGAAAAAAGCTAGCTAGCCCTCTGGTCTCTTCCTATAAGGGCACTAATACCATTTATGAAGGCTCCACCCTTATGAACTAATTACTTCCCCAAGGACCTACCTCCAAATACCATCATATTGGGATTAGGGTTTCATTATATGAATTTGGGGAGGACATAAATATTCAATCCATTGCACAAAATCTCAAGTCTGCATGCGTTCCTCCCTTATCCTCCCATCTAAAACTGCATATCTGCTGCCCTTTCTTGTGGGATGATCTGACTCCCTTTTCTGCTTCATTTGTCCCCATAATACATCATCACCTTCAAATCAACTTCATTTTCCTTAAGGTCTGCTTAGTAGTTTTTGCTTCTGGCGGTTCGCTGCTGGATTCTTAGCCCTGAAATAGCACTAGCATTTTGTAGATGCTCAGGTTAGTTGAGTGAATTGAATAGATTTTGGTCAGAGTCTCAGTGGTGTGTAGTCCCAGCTGGATGGGGCCTTCTTAGGACAAGAAGACTGCTTTGTATGGAAGTCCATTTCCTGCACATATGCCTGGGTCCCTACTCCCTGTATATGTGGTGAAAGCTTTTCTGGAACATTCCCTGCCAGAGAGGTACACTAGGAAGCAGAGCAGGAATGAGCACCAAGTGTCCATAACCAAAACCCAAGAGAGGCCAGCTAATGGAGTTTCCAGTGACTGAGAAGAAGCAGATTTTTTATGGCTTCCCAGGCTGTACCTAAGTTTGTCAAAGTGTTTCTGAAGAAAGTCATTTAATACAAACCTGGCCATTCATATCCACTGCTCCTTGCCTGAATTGTTTTACAACTCTGTAGGGCATAAGTATGTTTACAAGTACTCTTGATTTCTTATAAAACACTTCAGGAAAATAACCAGAGGCTCATTGAAGAAACTCCAATGTGGGACAAGGGGACAATCGCGCTCAGTCCCTGAATACATACTTTCATCCTATATGCTCCTTATTTAATCGCAACTATTTGGAAAACTGACAAGAAAACACTTTAGAAGTGTGCATTTGTTATGGAATTTCTTCTTCTTTTTTATACACAATCACAGTATGTCATTAGTGACCTTAAGCAAGACAGCAGTGATATTAAAAGAAAAAGAAAGAATGCCAAACACCCACCTGAGCCTGGTGCTATTCAAAGCACTTTGTACGTTATTATCTCATTGAACCCTTGCGATAACCCAACAAGTAGGTATTCCAAATTTCCTCATTTCACACATGATATTAAGGATTGTACCCAAGTTCTTGCAGCTGTAGAGCCAGGGTTTGAGCATAGGTAGTCTGGTTGCAGAGTCCTTTTTTTTTTAACAGCCATATACCAACTCTATTAATGATACTGTTTTCTTCCTGAAGGGCTCAAGGTTGGAAGAGAAACATCATAAAATATGAGAAAAGTGGTGCGATAAAAACAAAAGATAAAGGGGTGCCTGAATGGCTCAGTCAGTTAAGTGTCTGACTCTTGGTTTCAGCTCAGGTCATGATCTCAGGGTCCTGGGATGGAGCCCAGCGTCTGGCTCGCTGCTCACAGGGGAGTCTGCTTCTCTCCTTCTCCCCCTCCCTCTGCCCTTCCTCCTTCTCTCTCTCTCTCTCTCAAATAAATAAATAAATCTTAAAATAAAAAGAATTATTAAAAAAAAAAAGACAAATCACAAAACTGTTTACTGGAGCTGGGGAAAGCATCAAAGAGAGATAGTGTAGTGGGCTTTGAGGGATGATAAGGAGTTTCCTAGGTGGAAGATGGAAACAAAGACTGAAGATTGAAGGAGGAAGAATTTCAATAATCAGCCTCCTTTATGAGTTAGCTTCAGTTAGTTTCAGTAATTTCCATCCATACTCTTTCTTGCAGATACAGTTTGAGCATTTTGGAACCAAACCTTAATCTGTGTTTATTTGTAATTAAAACATGTAGGTCACTAACTGAAATTGTAACAAGTTAAATGCTAAGTGCACATCGTTATGGGATAGCCAATGTAATAATAGAAGACAGTGAACACATAGTGTTAAAGACAGTTAATTATAAGTATAGTCCCTTTGGCTACCTGTTACCAGAAGTTGAGGTGTGGGCCATATTGTCATTGGCCTTATGACTATCCACTATTAGGCTGTTCTTGAGGAGTGGCCTTAGTGCACATGAAAATTACCTTATTTTACATCCTCCTTCCCTCTTCAGTGTAATCAGCTGAATTCCTACAGCAGGCAGTAAATGAACCTTTTCCACCTGGCCAGGGTAATCATATAGAGATTTATATACACTTAATGATTTCAGTGTGTTCCATGATGGTTGGATTTCAAGTTTGCTTGGCTTGCCACAACTCTGAAGGATTAATCCCAGCACTATGCCTAGCAATGTCAATCTTTTCATAGGCTGTACGTGTCCATCACTTTCCTCCCCTAGTAAGAGGGTGCCTGCAACCGCTGGTTTTCACGCTGGTGAAAATCAGCATACCCTTTCAAGGTACAGTTTGATTCCAGAGACACAAACAGGACTGAGTAACCTGATGCTTCCTGTCAACTACAGATATTTGCTAATTTAGCTTAGATTATGTTAGAGGCGTGTATGCCTCCCAAATAGTTGAGCTCTATTGGAACCATCCTATAATAAACCTCGAAGAAAGATGCTATGCAAGATAAGTGGCATTTGGGAAATGACTGGTCCAAAGCCTTCCTTTTTCTCTCAATTCAGTTGAAAGTCACTCTAGGTATAATGATACATCTCCTGAAATCTGCCTAAAGAGAAATCACACTTTGTTCCTCCTCACCCGTTTTTATTATACAGTAAGAGAAAACAAAAGTCTGTACTTATTCTCGCCTCCAGAGGAATCTGTAACTTTTTCCTGGCTTCCTCAACAATGAGAAGTTGTTAGAAGGTACAGTGGGTTTCTATTGCCCTTTGACTTTAGCAGAAGACTTCCTCCTCCATGCATTCACCATTAAGCACCCTATTTTCCAGCTGAGGAAATGAGCCCAGTGATGGGTTTTGTAGATATCACACTGAATTAGTGTTCTCCTGAAGAGGAAGTTCACGGGACATTTGGAACCCCGCCTACCATATCCTCTGGGCTGTAAAAGTGAATCTCCTCAGTTTGGTGAATCTCTCATGGCTCCTTCTACAAAACTAACAGGACACTTTCCCATAAATGCTTATTGAGAAAGGTTCCTGACGCAACTGGAGACCCAGGTAATCGCAATTTGTACTAAGGATAAGAAAAGGTACACATGCGATCCTTGGCTGGCCCAAGGATTTGACTCCTAATTTTCTCAGAAAATGGAGCTGAAACACATTTTACAAGTATTTTCTTAAGAGGGTCACTGGTCAGACTTCCGCACCCCTTCTTTTACCCCCTGCAGGCTGTACCCCTGAAGGGGTTTGAGCTCAGAAATCAGAGAATTTACCATGAGAATTGAGAATAACCAGCAATACCTCCTAACGTATATACAAACCAAACTATTACTTCTAGATAAATCTATATTTTCTCAGTTTGGTGATTAAATTGGAATTATTAAAATTAATATAGAAAGAAAATTATAATAGTACCCCCAGAGGATTTCCACATACATTTTGCCATTTGTCTTCATAACTCTTTCCATCAGGAAAGACACAGATCATAGTGTCATATCTCAAGGTCATTGGCACTGGAGTGCAAGAGTATAGACAACCTGCTCCAGGTCATGTGGTTGGCAAGGAGGCTACTGGCCCAGCAGCAGGACATGGGTTTTGAATCCAGACAAACCTAATTTCTAATTTCTTTCTCTCTTCCTTTCTTCTGTGCTTTTAATTTTGGAATGCTACTAATAAACATAATGCATATATCAGACTTGCATGGCTTAGGTGACCTTTCACGTATAATATGCTTTGTGTAATGTAGATGCTGTACAAATGTTAGTATTTGTATTTTTCTGACTTCTGTTAGGTGCTCTTTTCACCATATTACTCTGCTCAGTCCTAGCAAAAACTGTCCTCTCAAGCACCTTATAAATTTGTAAGTGGTAACTATTTTTTTATAAAAGGTTATGTTTTACTTCTTGCTTTGGCTGCCAGGAAGCTCAATATAAAATTTAAAAAAATTTTAAAGTCAATTCATATTGACTAACTGTTAGAAGCATTATATTTTTCTTAACCTGGTTTTATTTTTTCTGACTCATTTCTTATTTTTTTAAAATCTACTGTTTTATTCTTCTGCAGTGAATGTACATTTTTGAACACCACCTCAAATGAGGTTAGAAAAAAATTAACAAAACACTAACTACATAATAATAATGATGATGAAGGCAGAAAAAACTTGAGAGTATTCTGAATTTTAACCCTCTGACTCTTTGTGGAGGTAAAATTTCATTTGCTCTTAAGTATAATTTAATTAAAAAATAGCAAACATTTATTGAATGCCTATGTAACGCAGGGCACATTGGGTTCACTAGGAATAGAAAAGCATGTTCTTGGGGCGCCTGGGTGGCTCAGTCATTAGGCGTCTGCCTTCGGCTCAGGGCATGATTCCGGTGTTCTGGGATTGAGCCCCACATCAGGCTCCTCCGCTGGAAGCCTGCTTCATCCTCTCCCACTCCCCCTGCTTGTGTTCTCTCTCTCACTGGCCGTCTCTATCTCTGTCAAATAATTAAATAAAATCTTAAAAAAAAAAAAAAGAAAAGCATATTCTTATCAAAAGGCTTATGATCAAATTTAGAAGTTTCTTCATGCATAAGCTTATGCATGAAGTTTTAGATGTTAGAAGTTGAATGAGTCTGAGGAACGCACAAAGAGGCATAGTGCAAGGGCTGGCCATATAATAAATGAGCATTGCTGAGAAATAAAATGTAAACCTCAGTTTACCTTCTTCATTCCATTCAAATAATTAGCATCCAGATTCATACTATATTCATCCCTTTTTCTCTCTGGTAAAATTGAAATAATTAAAGAAGGATATTACTGGAATTATAGTAGAAAGAACTAAGTGACATCCCATAGATGTATGAATTTATATGAGTAATTTTTTTCTTAATGGACCTCAATTTCCCTCTCTGTCAGATGAAATTAGGATCCTTAAAATTTCTTTAAACTGTAAGGTGCCTCTTCCAGAAGTAGCTTCAAGTCACCACTCTCTGAAGTACTCAATTATATTTATTCAAAAATAAAATGATTTCACTTTATGCAATCAAGTTACAACGTATATGATAAGTAGATTCTTTTAATGTGTTGCATAATTAGTTATGTAAAGGGACACGTTGGTAAATCCTTCTATCAAGTGTAAAGAATGCTTGGATGGAAGCAGCCCAGTGTTAATCAGGAGGACCCTCTCATGTTACAGATGAGGAACTCAAGGCTCAGAGGGGACTTGGGAGAATTGCACAAAGGCAGACTCTAAGCTTCAGAGCTGGTGGTTGAAGGCTTCCAATAGTTACCATGCTATCAGTGTCTGTTCACAGAAATCTAGTTTCTAGACAACCAGGCAGTAGAAACCTATTCTGCTCGCTTCTGGGCTGACTTCATATTAAGAGCTGTTTAAGGGACAAAGGCTATATAGATTAGAGTTCAGTTACAGATAAGAGGAATATTCTATCAGGTTTAAGAAGAAAGGATTTTGTTACCAGATATTAGGAAGCTTATAAACTAGTTGAAAAGGCTAGAGGAACTAACTTGACAAAGGGCTTCTAGCAATGACTCCCAGCTCCCAGACTCACCCCACCTCTGCCCTATGCAACCACAACATGAGACCCCCATATCCAGAAGCTGAGATCACAAAACTATGCTGTTTCTGCCCCAGCCTTGTGCTGCTCCCCTCCATTCCAAATTCAAATGGAACTAACATATGGAATGCTAAATGCAAGGGAGTGTAGATAAGACAGGGCTTAACTTTCCGTTCTCTACAACAAAGGAGGGCTCTTGAGGAGGAAGTTGAAATAGATATTAAGTGAGACGGTTGAAATCAGCTGCCAGAAATCCAAGAGAGTGGTAAAAAAATAGGATTAGAGGACCTAAGCCACATCATGTGAGGAACAACTTAAGACAGAGATGACAAATAGATTTCATTTCGCCAGCCAGTTCTAGCTAATTGGCTGCCAGGAACAAAGAATTGAGAAAGATTTGGGAAATACATCTGGGCCAGCAGTATAAAGCCCAGTGACTGATTAGTAATGTCTGCCGGAAGTATGGGCATGAAGCGATCGGAGTTGTATAAATGCCGCGTAGGTCCCATAAGTCAGTTGCTGCCGGACCAGCTTGGTTGCAGATTATTCCATGATGCCTTTGGCACTGTTGCTGTTGTTGCTGTTGTTTGATTAGATCTTGATTGGCTTCTTTGCAATGTCATGGTGACCATGCCTCAGTGAAGAAAGCAAACTATCAATTATTCGATGAGTTCATTATCTCCTTACCCTGCATCTTACTTGATACACATTAAATTAGTATCTATTGATTTGATTTTGAAATCTCAGTCATTTCATCAAAAAACATTAATTCAGTGTTTGCTTTCCACAAAATAACGTCATATGTCATGGTTTCAGGCTTGGTGAGACCCAAGTTTTTAAGGGATCTCTCCAAGCCTCCTTCTAAAAAGAATGTTCTGTACATGTTTACAGAATCCTAAGAAGTCAATTTGGAGCAGCTTAGATGGCATCCTTGTTTATGGACCATGGCCTCAGTTTATTACTTTGAGCCCATCCAGTTTTTTATGTTCTTGTCATAACTTTTTATCTTGAGCTCCTGTGTGTATTTGAGCTGATACGTGTTCATAAAGATAGTTTTGCTCTGAGAGTGTGCAGACATACATCACCTAGAATGGATGTGTTTAGAATTTTGAAATGGGGATGTGGATTTATTATTTCTATGCAATGTTCTTCTTAAATCCTGTACAGAAAGGCCGCCTATTTCTTGAGAAAAACACAGGGAAATATTCTGTGTGACTCTGCTTGCTAACTCACATGGCCTGCTCTCAGTAGGGCAAAGACTGAATCATATTTCTAGGAGAAGAAGAAAAAACTAACTGACCCATTTTGGGGGATTGATAATGACTCTCATTTGATAACTTCCTAAAGAAGACCACATTTAGGGGAACATTGGTAAGGTTAGAAGGAATATTTGTAGCTATGGAACACAAAGATGGGTTTCAACAACACCATCCAATCGTTCAGTAAATTAGTGTATTTATTATTACATACAGCATGTTTATTTTTTTTAATGCACAGTACTAGGTCCCATGCTATGGAAATCTCAAGGTACATCTGGTCATTAGGGGTCTAACAGAAAAATACTATGAAAAGGTGGACATGTAATAAATGAACTCTGCACCCAGCCATTATGAGGCTCCTTGAGGAGAGGTACAGAAGCTCTTGGGGCATATGACAGAGGAAAAGGTAACGCATGCTTCCCTGGCTGAAAAGAAAAACCACTGAGTCAAACAGAGATTCAAATCCACACCTCACCATGTAACAACTGTTACCTTGGCAAGTCATACAAGTTCAGGGTCCTCATCCACAGGGGATGTTAGAGTATTAAATCAATATTTAATTTTTTGATCTGGTCTAAAGTTATTATGATAGATGAGTAATTCAAAAACTGTATGAGTCAGGTAAGGAGAGAAGTTATACTTTCTATTATAAATCATTTCTAAATAAGAAAATAATCTCTTAATATTTCTGAACCCTGTATGGTTTTGTATAGCTTTTGAACATAGAGGTTTTGATTTAGCAAAATTTACTTCTTGTCAAGGGTTCTGTTACTACGTAATACACTTCTGTAGTTTTGAGGGTGATAGCCAGGGATAAATAGATGTAATAATAACTTCAGGGCTTCCAACTGTGACGCACTGAATTTTTAAGTAATAGCATTGCTGTCACTGGATAAAGGAGTTTTGAGATGATAATGAAAATGTCATTCTAAATCTGAATAATAAAATTAAATGCCCTTTGCTCCTTGAATAGTTGAATCCATGAGAATGCGGACCTATTATCCCTCCTATTTGGGCTGTGGGCTTCGGAGAGGGAGGCAACCATGGACACTTTGAGGAAAAAAAAAAAAACACCCTTGAAATAGATTATGGTTGAAATATTTCATACCATAATCCCAATCTCTTCTCCTGTGAACTTTGTCATAGCTAGATCATGAAAGCAGAAGTTTTCCTTATTTTTTCTTTTTTTGTGTTTATTCCTTTTCTCCCTTATTTCTGTTTTTCCTTATTTATTCCTTTTTCCCTTATTAAGAAATGTGTTTGCAATGCAGCCAGATTATTCATTAATAATCGTTCATTGGTGCCTATTTATGAAGTGCCCACTCTGTACCACACACCGTGTCACCTACAGGGATGTAACAGTTAACAAAGCATATCGTTTAATGATTGTTACTGGAGGAGGATTGAGTTTGCTTTTTAAAAACTTTATTGTGTAAATTGTTTAGGAGAAGGAAAGCAAGTGCTTTTTGACTGCTCTATTTATTTCCAAATCCACTGTGCTATCTTTAACTACTTAGGTAGGCCCAGGTTTTTCTCCTCCCATTTTCTGGCTTTCTTCCATCAGAAAAGTAAATTCATTAGCTCAGTAACAGGCCCAACCCTCAAGTGAATAGAATATATTGCTGGTCTGATCTCACTTATGGTAGAACTTCACTACCTTTATGGAAAAATAGGTGATGCCTATTCAAAATAGGTGTGTGTGGGAATAGGGAGCAAGGGAGTAGTATTTACTGTTCTCTTAGGCAGGAAACTCCATGACCAGAAGTGCTAGTTCTCATTTGAGACTTAAAAAAAAAAAAAATTATTTCGGAAGATAATCTTAGCCACTACCGTGGCCGGCCTCCCGCAAGGCTGGACATCCTGGTAAGAAGATGCAAGTGACTAAAGCAATCTGTTTCTGGAAATGAATACTACAGAAGGCATAGTTTCCAGAAATAAAGACTGATTTCCTTTTCTCTTGCATGTTTACCAAATGGGTAAACAGTCCCCAAACAACTGTTTCTCTTGCCCACCACACCCTGACTCTCCCTCTCCCCCAAATGCAGCATTCTTTTGAGTGTATAAACCTCTTTATGATAACTTTAATTCCTCTCTACAATATTCTCTTCCACGCTGTGCCTTTGCAAAGAACAGAACTTAGGCTAAGGAATAAGGGTTTGGTAGCTGCTTGCATTTTTTGTTTTAATTTCAGGTAGATCATTCTAGGTATTATAGGACTCGACTAAAAAGACAAAACTAACTAGTTACATAACCTGAGCTGTGGGTCAGGGGTATTATCCCTTTTTTCAAGGGCAAAGGAACAAATACTGAAAAGCTCAATGCTTGCCTGAGGCCCACACTGAGCATGCCAGAGATGATCAAATCAGCAAGTAAGATTTCAGGAGTCCCTGAGGACCGTACTTGTGAAAGCCAGATAGAGAAAGAGAAACAGGTGTGGCTGGGCACAGAGATAAAAGGCTCTGATTTCCCTCTGCCTCAGCTACAATAAGGTTCTCCCATCCTGGCTTTCTCAAATTTGCCCTTCTCTTCAACAAGGAGCACAGTCGCAGGTATCCCACTTACACCTCAGTGAAGATGAAGGTTCAGGTCGCTTCACTTCAGCAAGCAGCACTGAAAATACAACAGCATTCATAGAGCAATCAATCCATAAGAAATGCTGTTCTAAGGAAATTACTCTCCTAGATCCTGGAATGTGATCAACTGCCAGGTTCGAGTCTTGTTTCCCAAACTACACCATTTGGTTAATGAATCACATATCAACATTTGTGGGGCTTCATTAGAAAATTTCAAAATAAAAAAATAAAAATCCTATGTTTTGAAGACATATGCTTCTGGTTATGATGTATCAAACTAACACTCCCACTCAGGACAACTAAAAAAATAAACTTTTTGTAGTCATCTCAGAGCAACCAAGCCAGTCAACACTTGATGGGTCAAGATCACAGGGAGAAGAAAAATACATGGAGCTGAGCCCTGCATTTGTATTGTCTTTCTATTGCCTTTTCATTTCAGGGGATTTGATCCTTCTTGGCGTGATGCATGAGTATCAAACAGAAAGGAGCAGCAGCCTAACACTTGGAGTAAGATCACTGGATAGGAACAAAAATTGGAGCTTCAGGAAGCTTGGACCTGAAAGGCTAAGGTCCCAGGGGAAAGGGGCTGCATAAAAGTGAGCTCATAAGAGTTTGGTCCAATTTTCCCAGCACAGCACCATTTATTGAAGAGACTGTCTTTTTTCCACTGGATGTTTTTTTCCTGCTTTGTCAAAGATTAGTTGCCCAAAGAGCCGAGGGTTCCATTTCTGGGTTCTCTATTCTGTTCCATTGGTCTATGTGTCTGTTTTTGTGCCAGTACCATGCTGTCTTTGTGATCACAGCTTTGTAATACAGCTTGATAATATTAACTCACATCACATTTGCAAGGATCTTGGAATAATTCATCGAACCCTTCTTCCAAATTCATTCAGATAGCCAGTGTTTCCCAGATTGATTGTGAATTAGTCATCTCAGGCAGGTATAACAAAATACCACAGTTTGGGTGGCTTCAATAACAGACATTTGTTTCCTCATAGTTCTGAGGGTGAAGGTCCGAGATCAGGGTATCTGCACCATCTTGGTTGTGGTACGAATTCTCTTCATGGCTTGGGGATGTCTGCCTTCTCCCTGTATCCTCTGTGGGGGCAAAAGAGGAAGAAAGAGAGCTTGCTGGTGCGTCTTCTTACAGGAATCCTATCAGATCAGGGCCCCAACCTCATTTAACCTTAATTACTTCTTTTGAGGCCCCGTCTCCAAATAAAGTCACACAGTGGATTAGAGAGCTTCGACAGCTGAGTTTGGGGAACATAAACATTCAGTCCATGAGTCATAGATCCCCATATCAGCCACAAAAGAGGGTGAGTTTTTGAAATGGAGGACAGAGAGGAAGCAAAAACAGAGTAGAGTACCGAAGCTGTGTGCCCTGCATTTCATGCAAGTGTCTCCTTGAGCGTTCCGGCATCATCAAATTGGTTTGGGGGAGTCAAGTTGGTTTTGTAAGAGTCCTGGAGCAAAAGGATATGATTGCATTAATAACTGCAGAATTGGATTCCGAAGCTATAATCTCATTGGCTTCAACATCACATGCCTCTCCAACTGCTGAGAAAAACGAAGTCTGTGAACCTACAAAGGGAGAAAAGGCCCTAATGGCATCACGCTCGCCTGTACAGAACACTGATTGCATCAACTTGGAGTTAAATTGCCACCAAAAATCTAGTTAGATCTCTCCTCAGTGACTTGAGGATGTTGATTGCAGAATGCCTGTGAGTGGAATGTTTTCCACTATCAGAGAACAGCAGTGGAGATTAAAAGGGATGCAGGTTTAGTCATTCTAGCCAGGACGAACAGGCAGAATGAAATATCCACAGCAAAGGGATCAAATCAACCTTTTGGCAAGTTTTTTGCTTTCTACTCAGCAGTGTAACAAAGTCAAGAGAAAACACAAAATGTAAGAAGGCCAAAGGGCTGAGGTAATGGGAAGTCACACTAGCTAATGGCTATAGATCTTTCAGGTAAAAAAAAAAGACATTTCCCTGGATATCTCCTTCCCTTACAGAGAATGAATCAGCATTTCCATTGGTGACAGATAAACTCTGTCTCATCCTATTAGTGAAACACGTGGGCGGAGAGCCAAATGGATGACCCCATGGTCAGCTAAGGGATGACCCCTAGCCAGCTCTGTCACAAGGAGTCTATTCGAGTAACATATAAGGGTATTGGAAGTATTTTTAAACCAGTACAGGCATACTTTTCATTCAGGACTTTCAAGGCACTACAAAAACGTGACTGGTTGCTTTGGTATTTACAAAGGATTTTATCCAGTGACCCAAATCTCAGCCTCTCTCTGTCTTCTAAGCAACTGGAATTATCATACCTTACTTGTGAGGAATAATAGGGAAAAGGCCAGGTTTATATGAAGACATGTGTTTAAAACATTCTTGTCACCTAGCAACTGTGACCCATGGAGAATTACTCTCCCCTCTGGCCTTCAATTCTTACCATGCCAAGGGTTGTGGGGATTTAGTGAGATGATGTACTTAAAGGGCCTCACACATTGCCCTGGAGTCTATTCTGTAAGACCCATACTTCCTTTCTGTCAGAAAAGTGGTTTAGCAGACAAATTGACACTAAGGTGTGAATACTTTTTATATTCCCACTCTCAGGATTATTTACTATTATAAAAAAAAAAAGACTCTGGTGAAAACAAAGTTAATCATCTCCAATACTTGAATTTCAAACAATAGGGATGCTGATATTATTGAGAAGGAGACCAAAAGGTTTTCCTGATTCCACTCAAATAATATGCACCCTCTTCTCCTAGGGGAACTCCCAGGCCTGTGTCCCAGAGGGCCACTCCTGACCTGTGTGTTTAGGCAAAACCGCACAAGGCAGAAAGTCTGTTTCCTTCAGACTGTAATTCCTTTCCTTGGTAGCTGCCATGTTGCAGAATCAGAATGAAGATTCTCCCTCCAGTCTGGGGGTGGGGGGTGGGGGTGGGATGGGTGGGTCCCATCCCCCATCTCTGGGATAGGAGAGCCTCCTCAGAGGAGAGTGGCAGAGATGACAGCTGAGCACTGGACCCTGCCAAGTCCAGCCCGTTATTTGACTTGGGAAACCACAGGCTTAATTAATTGAAAAATAAATGTTATTGTCAAAGCAAACTAGAATTGAAGGACCTTGGTCAATACTTATTGAATTTTGCTTTCCTGGGCTTTTTAGCCTTCCTTTCACTTATGACCTGTTTCTGAGATAAGTTTAGATTTAAGCAGTAACTTAGCAATATCACAATAAACAAGGTCCATTTCTGGAGCAAGAAAGTGAACTGCCCGTTGCTTTTGGAATTCTGGTGTTGCCCCAGAACTAAGAATTACTTTCTTCTTTTTCATTTTTATGTTTATCCTTCTTTAACACATGTTTACATGCCCTTGCTGTGCTGCCTCATTCGCTTCTTACAACAACCCTAGAAAAGGGAGTAGTCAAGGGTTTGTTATCCCATTTTCACAAATCTGTAAACCGAGGCTCAGAGAGATTGCAAAGGGCGACTATTGATCAGTGCTTGAATTGAAACCAGGGTCCAAGTTTACTGAGAGCATTTCCCACCAGGCTGAGTCTCTTAGGACCAGACCCGGGGGGTGGAGCTGCAGGTAGGGATTTGATGAGGAGCAAATCAGATTATGAGATGCTGGCTGCGTATCTGACGACTCAATGTTCAGTACACACTAGCCTTTATCAATATTACTGATCGATTATTGCTGTTGTGATTATTTCTCCCCATCCCAGGGGGAGCCAGAATAAAGCTAAGAAACACCTGAACCTTTTGAGGCTTGTCTGTATTGATGCTGTTTTTATCATCAGTAAAAATCATACATTCCTGTGGACAGCAGGAGTCTAGGTACTGGGAGGATGAAATGAGAAAAGATCAGATCAGTTCCTCAAGGTACCGTTCTCCAGCGGGGGGATGTGTTGGGGTGGGGGGTGATCAGGGAAGTCTTAATGCCCAGGAGTAGAGCTTAGAGCAGCATGAGTGAGAGATCTTTGAGGAGAGTGGATAACAGAGGGCAGGGATTTTGAACTGATCCCAGGAGACCAAGGGCAGCTGAAGGATGTGGAGAAGATGCCGCTTAGCCCTGAGGGAGGCTCAGAGAGGAGGCTGCGAGTGGTTCTCGGCATAACCGTGGAGAATGTGAAGTACAGGCAGGCCTATGTCTCCAGAATTTTCTTCAGCACAGCTGGATAGAATCCTAGTTGTACATGTCACAAATTCTGCAGTACGACAAACCAAAATTTCTCTTGGTAATGAGGAGCCGTGGATTGCTTTGGATTCGGTACCTGGCACTAACTCACCAAAAGGAATTGAACCTAATAAGAAGGTCGGATGAATGTTCGTGCCCACAGAGACACAGTCGCTGACATACAATATGCATTTAATAAACACCTGAACGGAGGGGGAATGAAAGTTAGAAATAAAAGTGAGGGAGGCTGGAGCTATCCCCCTGCTTTAAGTCAGGTAGCCCGTGCTGCTGTGCTGAGATTCAGAGATTGTCATTTCTGTTCTCAGGTAGACGGCTAGCTGGACTGACAGCGATATTCCGCTACACTCAGGCTGATACCCGCAGTCCTGTCCGTGACCCATGAGGCCCCATGCGGACGAACTTAGGTCAGCCTTTCCTACCTCACCTCCTACCTCCTTTGCTCACCATCCTTCTCTCTGTACGTCGGAGCTCTCAAGTTCATTCTGACCTTGGGTCATTGGCAGCACCCGGGAAGCTCTCTCCCTATGTCTGCACGTGGCTTTTGACCCTTAAGGTTGTAGTTGAATTTTCATCTCAGAGGAGCCACCTTGACCATCCAATCATAAGCAGAATCTTCCAGTCACTTCAGGCTTCAAAGCATTTTTTTATGACCACGAAGGTGTCCTGATCATTTGTCTCCTTTTCCATGTGTTTCCCTGTCCACCACCAGCACTGGCCCATAAGACATCTAGGGGAGGATCCTTGCTGGCCTTGTCCATAGCTATGTCCCAAATCCCTAGAACCGTGTCTGCCATGTAGAAATTGCTCAGCAAATATTTGTTTAATGTACAGATGGATACCATCAACAGGACTCTCCTCCCCACCTTTGTCCTCTTCCTTGTCTCTCAATTTTTTTTCCTTTTTCTCTAAACCACACTTGATTTGAGTAGCTCTCAGGAATTCTCTTTTTAAAAAGAGTCTGCCCATCTCTCCTGTGTTGTTTTTCTACCTGATCTCATGCCCCCAAATCCAGTGCCATCGGATAAAAAACCCTGTGATCTCAGGCTGCCTTGACTGTGGCAGTGAAACATGTCGGGGAGGCCCGGAGGGCCCGTCCATTTTAAGAGCCTCCTGAGATTTAGAGGAGAAAGGATTCTTTTTTTGGCAACCAGTCTGAGAATTAGGTTACATTCTAAATTAAATAGGGCAGGATTTTTCATATATGGCCCAGTTCTGTACTTAGAAACCCCGTGCGCATGCACACACACACACACACACACACACTCACACACTCACAATCTTTAAGGATTAGAATTAGTTTGGTTTGACATAATGGCATACACATTTGTTTGCATAAGGCTTTGATGTTAATAAAGTGCTTTCACAGAAAGTATCACTTTTTATACCTAGAAGGAGGCAGGAAAATCAAAAATATCCCCATTTGACGGATGGAAAGGAAGGCCCAAAGAGGTTCGTGATAGCACCAGAGGTTATACCGCGGGATTATAATCCTGGCATCTACTCTGGATTCAGTGTGGGAGTTTCTGGAGAGTCGTTTAATTGAGGCTCAGTTTCCCTCTCTGGAGAATGAAGGGGTGGAATCATCTCCAAGGCAGTGTTTCTCAAACATCGGTGTGTCAGCAGATCACCTAGGGTTCACGTTAAATTGCAGTTCTGAACCGGTAGGTGTGGCCAGGGCTTGCTACTCTGCATTTGTCACAATTATTAACAGCTCCCAAGTGATGCCCAAGTTACTGGTTCATGGACCACACTCCAAAGAGTTAATAGGCATTAAGACTAAATGGAATTTTGGTGGATTAAGATCCCCTGACATTCCCAGGCACGCATTAGCATTGGAGACACGCAGCTCTAAAGCACGGCAGCTCTGAGTCTAAGACGTTCCTCCCAGGTGCATCTCTCTTTGGGCTGTGATCTTTGGGCAAGTCACTCGGTCTGACCGAGCTGGTGCAAGTGAGGAAGAGTTCAGCCAGGAAGGAGGTATTTGATAAACAAAGGCTTTGAACACAGAATTTTGCATTCCTCAGAAGTAGGTAGCATTTTTACGTGTAAGTGACTAGATGTTGTACCACATCCTTCTGTCTTATCCTTATCTTAGTTTTATTTTGGGATGAAGGCAGAGGAAGAGTTATCTGGCAGTAGATAAGTAGCCTAAGGCGTAGACAGCCTCCTGTTTTCCCTGGAGCCATGCAAAGCCTGGGGAAAGCACTGAGGCTAACCTGAAGGTTTCTTTGTCTCCACCAGAATAAGTGCAGAGCATTGTCACAGCAGACAAGCCTTTGTGGACCTGCATTTGAGAAGAACACGTCTGGGCTAATAAAGAGAAACTAAATCACTATGTTTGAGTCTTTTCATCATCTAGTGAAGCACAAGTAGATTTTCCATTAAACCTTGTCTGGACCTGAATCCTCAGTCATTGAGGAATGTCTGATTGTCCACTAGACACAGTGAATGACACGGACAGAGCTCCTTCCGAAGGACAGATAAGTCCTTGGTCTAAGGAAATGGAGTTGAAGTCAAGTTCAAGTTGTGTCTGTTGAACTCTACAGGATCACAGCCTGGACTAGCCTAGACATGGAGCTGTGTCTCCAGATTGCGTGGTGTGGCCAAAGGGTCCCGTGCAGGTCCACCGCAGCTGGGAAAGATGGAAATGTTAGAGATAACGTTGGATCGGGGGCCATGGTGGTCTGTGTACGCACAGGAATGGAGTTGGGTGCTGTCCCTCTTTTCACGCATTTGAACTTAACCGCCAATGAGTGAGGTCTGATTATTCCCATTTTATAGAACTCGGAGGGAACGAAGACTCAGGTGAAGCAATTGGCCAACACATCCATGCATGGTTCCTTGGGTTTACCTGGTTAATTCATTCCTTATTACAGTTACCAGAACCAACACTTTCATCCTTCTCTCTGGCATCGATATTCTTCCTACCACTCCCAAGAATATGCCCCTTGCAAATTTCATCATATTTGCTGCTATGCAAAATCGCCACAACTTGACAGAACTGGGGAGACAGTGCCTAGTTGAGCTTGTATAGGACCTGCGTGCCTCTCCCTTATAGAGCTGATTCTGTCTCTTATACAGTCACATTACTGCGGTCTGTAGTCCTGTAGTGTTAACGTGGGAAGGGAAACAGGCTATGAAGTCAAAGACACCTGGGGTTCAAATGCCAGCTTTGCGGCTTATTCATTGCATGGCCATTAACAATTCACTTTTCCTCTCTGAGCTCAGTTTTCTCCTCCATGTAATGGAATTAATAATCTATCTTGGGACCATTACGGGGACTAAATGTAAAGTGCATGGAATAGGCCGTGGCCCATAATGAGCATTCAGCAACAGAATGAGCATTTAACAAAAAATCTGTAGTAGGCTGCAAAGAAATTGTAATAAACTGCAGAGCAGGGATTGAACCTCAGCTCTTAATCACGAAAATATTGCCTCTGCCATAAATGGCAGCTCTGGCTATTAATAGATGCTCAACATCCGTAAGAAAAGACTAAAGCATCACAGGGTATACACTAGTTGGCATGCGCACTGATGTTTCTGAGAGCATTTGTGGCTGAGGCTCCAGAAACCAGTGTCTTGGCAGCCTCTTGTCTTCTGAAGAACAGAGACTAGTGTAACACCATGGAATTTATCGCCAAATATATTTAGCTGGTTCTACTTTAAAGGAAATGTAATAATAAATGTCAGCATAAAGTAACAGTTACAAGTCGAATCCAAAAAAGCATACGCAGGGATTATATGGATACATTCTACATGTGTACTTTGGGATTTTATTATTTTCCTAGATGAATTTCTTAATCAAGCACATTGATCCTGATTTGTAGTTGAGATCAACACCTCAGGAAAAACACATCAACTCCTGAAAGAGAATTAAACAGCAGGGATTCGCGTTCATTATGGACCCATCCTCACTTTGAACAAGGCATTCAACCCTGGCTAATCTCAGTTTCGTTATCTGATCGTTGTGGATACTAACAGCCTGACCTCATAGAGGTGTGGTAGGGACTAAAGGAGATGACACACAGAAACATCTGGTGCTTCCCATGCTTTCAATAAAGGGGTAAGTGTTAGAGTTGCTTGCGCCTCTGTTAACCTTAGGTGTGCTTAGGGAATGTGATATTGCATAGGCTTTAGTTTGGAGCCTGGATTATTAAGAGTTTACTAGCTCAGAGCCCTGGATGAGTTCTTTCAGTTTCATGAATCTCAGCTGCTTTATCTGGAGGATAAAGGTAGTTTAGCCTGTCTTACAGGTTGGTGAGGAAGGGGACATGAGATGGCATTTATCACGTGGTTTGTCCAACATCCAAAACAAAATCCTTAATTCTCTCCCCACTCCCCCACCCCTGCAGCAGTGACCAAGGACTGCAGTGAGGGGAGGCAAGAGGGGAGCCACAATGAGGCATGACTCATCTCTGCCTGAGTGAGTAGCCTCATGTTTGCCCCTTTTCCTCATAGGGTCTCTTCTTCAATACAACTTCTTCCATGAAACTTTGACCCATTATCGCTATAGTGGGTGATGGGGAAACAGCAGTCTTCAAACCCTACTTGCTTTCTTCCCAGCACTTGTTACTACAGGACACCATGTTGTATTGGGATTTCCCTATGCTAGGTCTTTCCCCACTAGAATGTAACCTCCATGGGGCCAGGATCCTTGCCTGTTTTGTTCCCTCTCTTTCCTCAGTGTCTAAAGCAATACTTGGCACAAAATAGGCCCTCCACACATACATTTTGTTGTTGTTTTCAAAAATGCCTGGGGACAGATCTGCGTGAACCAAAATAATTCTGGGCCGAAGTCACCAGAGAAATGGCCAAATATGAATGTTTCAAATGAAGCACAAAAGATCACTATAGTTTTTTTTTTCCTCACATTTTTATATACTGGACAAATAATAAAATCGTCCTGCCTCCTTCTCTGGAACATTTATTCATTCCTGTTTTGTCAGTAAGCTCTGTTTCAAAACTAATAACAATGACATTTTAAATACAAGAATACATAACATTCTTTCAAATAGTTAACCTTTCCTCATGACATTTCATTGGATGTCTAATTAGCAGTAACATTTTGTTGTTTGCCATCTTAAACGAACAGGTCCTTAAACCTCGAAAAAACTACCTCACTTTAAATCATCAATCTTCATAATGAGAGAATTTCTGGCTTTTCAAGTTCCTCTCCTTTTGTCCTTCTTTCTCCATTCCTTTGACACCGAATGTTCCATTTGCAACTTTCAGTCTGTGCTAGACTTTCCATTAAGAATATCTCTTTTAGGACTTTTGCTTTGAGGTAGTTTTTTGGGCCAATTAGGAAAAGTTCATCCAATTTCTACTTTTATATAGTCAAGGACAAAACTTTGGCAACCAGTCAAGCAAAGCAGAAATAAGTTCATTACCAAAATGGAAAAAAAAAATTTTTTTTTTGTATCATACTCACTTTTACTTTATTTTACTAAGACTCTTCCTTTTGAAAAGCCCTACTTTTATTATACATGTTAATATGAATTAGAGAACATACAAATAGTTAAAATACTCAAACATTTATTTAGTTCTTTTAGGCTATCCTATCTAGTCCTTGCATATCAACTCTATATAGGGAAAGGAGAAATCCAATGATTATATTTTATTTTAATTTTAAAGATATTCATGTAATTTCACAATAATCACAATAGCATAGCTCTTTATTTCCTATTTTAAAAGGGGATAGAATAAATAAATAATATCTTTTAAAAGGGGAGGAAGGGGCACCTGGGTGGCTCAGTTAGTTAAATGTCTGCCTTCAGCTCAGGTCATGGTCCTGGGATCAAGCCCTGCATTGGGCACCCTGGTCAGTGGGGAGCCTGCTTCTCCCTCTCCCTCTGCCTGCTGCCCTGCCTCCTTGTGATCCTTCTCCCTCCGTCTGTCAAATAAATAAATAAAATCTTTAAAAATAAATAAATACATAAAAAAATAAATAAATGGGGATGGAATGAGGCCTGCAGTGGTTGAAAAACCTGCTCAATAGTAACGGTCATCAAAGGCTCAGTATTAGAGTCCAGTGTGTCCATCTCTAAGCCATATTCTTTCCATTGTCTTGCCTGCCTTCCTACAACAGGGATTCAGTGAATGTCCACATTTTCTGCTCATGATTAGTCTTTACTGGAAACGGAACAACATGCACCACGGTAGGCCAAAGGCTGATGAAAGAAATAATAATGAGAACAATCCTCTGGATAGACAGTTGTGTCCTGGATAAAATACTTGCTTAAAAGGAAGTCTCAACGAGGTGGTAATCTGGAGAAGTTATTTTCTAAAACATTTGATTCTCCTAAGAAATGAGCAACAACCTGAACATCCTTTATAGGAACTAACCACATAAGAAATTTATTTCATAAGTTTTATATCTCGAAGGTATAAAAACAAAGATCTGAAAAAATACTTATCCCATTAATTTCATCAGCCTCTGAGCATGAAAAGCACATCTTATTCCTGTTTTTCACGGGAAAAATAAACATGAAAGTGAATCATCTCCTCAATTGTCAATGTAATTTTTGTAATGTTTATTTTGTGCCTGGCATCTTGCAAGATGTTGGGAGTACCTAGATGTTTGAGATACGGCCATTTCCCTAGAGATGCTCACAGGCTGTTGGGGAGTCAGTTATTAGAACAGATAAGCGCAAAACAGTTAAGTAACCATTGAAATACTTGGTCACTGTAGAAGTACTGAGCTATGGCACCTCATTCAACCTGGGGAGAATAAGGAGTCTTCCTAGAGGAAATGATAATGGAGTTTTGCTTTGAGGGGCAAATGAAAAATAGCCGATTGAAAGTAAGAACAGAAGGGCACTTCAGGTGGAGAACATTGTAAATACAGAGGCCCATCATCGTAAAATAGTTGGTGGATGCAGTTGGTGATCTCCATAAAGTGCAAGCCAAGCAGCGGTAAGAAACATGTCTAGCAGTGACATGATAAAGTCAGTTTTGCATCTTCATGGAAAAACATTGCTTCGGGTTTTACTAGTCTGGACCAGACTAGTGGTCATTGATGGGCTGTTAAGAACTGATGGAGACAGGAAGCAACAGATTCTGTCAATATTTCAGAGATAGAATTAGGAACATTTATGGTTAGTTGAAAGTGAGGCTGAGGATAGTCGAAGATGTCTCCAGATTTATGGATGCTGGTGAGACAGTGGTGCATTCAAAGAGGATAAAAAGAAAAGGTGTGTATGCTGTTTAGTGGAGAAGATGCTAGGTTCCAATGTTAACATCTAGCAGTGGGGGAAGCATGGGAAATCTATGAGGATCCGCCCAGCAGGCTGTTACAAGAACAAGTTGCAGAATGGAGATGGCAAATGAGAACATGGAGTTTGGAAGTGATCCCTCCAAGAAATGTGCAGAGTGAGGTCATGGATGACATAATGCATCAAAGCAGTATTTAAGGGAGAGAAGGTATAAGATGAGATATAAGAAACCTTAGAGATTCCAGAATTTCCACAGTGTCAAATGCAACAGAAAAGTTCAATAGGTGATCTTAAAATGCTTCATCTAATTTGCAGATTAGGGGATAGTAGGTGAATAGTTTTGCTAGATGGGTAGGGGGTGAGATCATTTGTCGTTGATTAACTGGTGATTGGGCAATGAGAAATTGGAGAAGCAGGAATAAAATAATATTTCAACAAATTTCCACCTGAAGATTAGGAGAAGAATTGAAGTTCAGCTCTAAGGCCAGAGGTCATCAGAGGCATGGTGTCTTTTGTTTATTTCAAAACTGGACTAGGCCAAATGTCAGTAAAGACTGGCAATAGAAAGAATGTTCTCCAAAATTGGAGGATATGGGGGAGAGATTTTGTTTCTTTGTTTTGTTTTGTTCCTATGATGAAATGTGGGTTCCAGAAATCTCAGTGGAAAGGCTTTGATGGGGAGGCAAGTTGGGAGAAGTTAATGACTGCGAGGAATTCAGTCTGGGGAGGAGTTTATACCTGGTTGTGTGATAAAAGGCTGGGAGGGCCTAGTTCTGTGCCCAGTGACTAAGGACAACAGGAGAAAGAAATTCAGTTGGAAGCATCTGCTTTAAAGGGGTCACTTAAAGGGGTCATCACTTTTGTGCCATCATAAATTAGGGGCAAAGACAAATAAACTTTAATAGTATCAGTGGTGAGCTGGTTATTTAGTAGTGACAAAACAGTGGTAGAAACACTAGCAAGATTGGATTTGGCTTCATGAAATATGACTGACCTTTGACCCAGCCAACACCAAATTCAACACATGGACTTTCAATGGCTCCTCCTTGCCTTGTTTTTCCTGATTCAACACCGACCTGTAATTGAGCAGTGAACTCATGCTGAAAAATGCATTAGTAACATCTATTGTATGAGAAAAATCTAGGGAGCTTCAACTTAAGCACATCAAAAGCTCCATTTAATATTCAAGGTGACATTTGCATGAGCTCTGTCTCTTTGGAATTTAAAGATGTGTATTTATGAGAAAACCTATTCATGCTTGGTTAGCTGTTTCTTTTGTTGTGACTTAAAATTGAAAGCCACTAAACAGAATGCAGTTACCTGTTCTAATTTTTAAAAAATCTTTGCATAGTATTTTTGATTTAAAAAAAAGTAGAATTATTTATTTTAACATTATGGTTAAGACTATGAATTGAATAAAGATTAAACCTATGCCTTAACTGTATTAATTGGCATAAATAATTGTGGCCTAGTTATTCATCTATGAAATACCTTGGCCAGACTGAAAGCTAGGTTGTAGACAGTGAAAAGTCTCACTGGGTGAAACTCTAACTTTCACTCAAAATCAAGGTCATGTGAAAATTCTCTGAAGTCTAAAAAAATTGAAAAGGCTTTGGTATTCCCCCCTTCCATAATGAAAATCAATTCTAAATGATAAAGGCAAGAATGTTGAATGGCGTTCTGATTTTTCTATGGTAATTAAATAAATGTTTAATTTTTTTTTCTTATTTTGAATATCCACTTCTTCCTAAAAATTCTTTGGGGTCACCTTTTGTCAGTGCCCCGATCACGTGCTTATGAGATGATCCTGTACTGAGTAAAGACCTTCCCTACAAGTCGTGAGAGTGGCCACAGTCTCTAGGCGGGGGTTTCAGCACCAAGTTAGCCCTGGCCTCTAGAAAGGCTTTCTCCCTCTTTGGTGGTGCCAAAGCTATGCAGCAGAGTAAAGCAGATATCAAGAAAAGGACATCATTTTTCTTCAGCTGATAGATTAGTCCACTGCCTGAGATCATGCCCTAGATAGTGCCAAGGTCCCAGAGTAGCCCCAGGAAAGACTCGCCAGGATAACTATTATTCATGTTTGTGATGTGCACTCTGTCTTTAATAACTGTGGTTTTATTACTAGCTATTTTTCAGGTATCAGCCCTGGGCTAGATTTTATTTTAACTATTTTGCTTGGCCTCAGTGGGAAGTAGTGAAGGATTAAAACAAAACAAATACAAAAACAAACAAGAAAACAAAAGACACACTTTGCCCTCCAATTGCTTATGGACTAGTTCAGGTCAGAGTCATAGGTAAATAATATGGGAGAATAAAGAGATGAGTGGATACAGGTAGGGTATGGGCAATACTGGGGGCGCCTGGCTAACTCAGTCAGAGGAGCATGTGACTCTTGATCTCCAGGTTGTGAGTTGGAGCCCCACACTGGGTATAGAGATTACTAAAAAAATAAATAAACGTGAAGTAAAAAAAGGATATGGGCAATATTGTACGCAATCTGAGTACTGATGTCCTAAGCCTCTACCATTTAGACTAGAATGTCAGGATTGTTTTTATTCATACCTATTTAGAGCACTGGACTCAGAGTAAGTGTTTAATAAATATTGATTGAAGGAGTGAGGATTATTACTAAATGTCTTTATGAGTGATGAAATCTTTAGGACATGACTTTAAAAAAGAAATTTATGTAATCTCAGAAACTGGCGCACACACACAAAAGAACATTCCTGGAGGCATGCTTGTGAAATGAATGAACCATTGGAACAATTTACTCCGATCCTATTCCTTCTTACGCTGTGGTTGTGTTAGATAACCCTACCTGAGTTGGAGAGGTAGATATCTGTCTGGAGAGGAAGAACCAATTTTCCATCCTGTTACAGGCTTAGGACCAACTTTATCTTGGGCAGCACCTTTTGCTCTGGTGTCTCATTCTCTCCTTTCAGAAGATAGAGGGGGTGGTGATCCTTGTCATGAAAACCTATGAGGTGCCAGTGTCTGTACTAGATGTGTTTTTAAGTTAATCCTTACAATGACAATTAATCCTCCTGCGAGGTGAAAATCATTAACCCCAATTTATAGATAAGAAAACTGTATACTATGTATGATCAAGGTCCTTGCAAGCAAGAAACTTAAGCTCTTGTATTCCAGTTTCCTGGTTTACAATATGGGAATCATAGCAGCTACCTCATTAGGGTTCTTTTTTTCTTTTTAAGATTTTATTTATCTGAGAGAGAATGCACACCTGTGCGCTCTTGCATAAGCAGGAAGCCTGCTGTGGGGCTGGATCCCAGGATCCTGGGATCATGACCCGAGGCAAAGGCAGATGCTTGACCAACCATCTGAGCCACCTAGGTGCCCTCCTCATTAGGGTTCTTATGTGAATTAACAGTTCTGCGTACACAGTAGGCACACACAAGTGAATACTATCAGACATGCTGATGCTCATTAAGATGTGGGGGTGATGATGTTGGTACAGCGGACTAGCCAGCAGTGACTAGGAGGGTATGGCTGGCTTATGGAATGTGTGGCTGACTGTGGCAGGAGGGGGATGGGGAATATTGGGTGATTGGGGATGAAAAAGTTCTTTGGAAACCACAGAAAGGAGTTTTGAGTCATGAGGGCTTCCGTAGGAGCATCAGCTAAGAAAATCTGTGTGGAGTATCTATTCACTTCTCAAATATCGGGCAGCTCCTAAAGGGTGTTATGCAGAGGTAACATGATAAGGTTGTTTCTGTTGACATTCCCTTGAAAGCAGTGTAGTGGGAGGAGGGACCTGGACTCCTAAATAAAGGAGTAGAATAGGGATAAACATACCCTGATAGACTTCTAGGAGGTAGGATTGACATGATGCAGAGTTGAGTAGGAGCTAAGAGGGTTGCATCATAAATGTCAATTTAATTTTATTTCTCTCCCACTGGAGCATGAGATTTGATCCAATAATTATGTTCTATCCTTACTGGGCATTTAATAAATACTGCTTGAAATAGCTAGGTTCTACTCTATATGAATAGCTGTTCCGAGTATGGCAAGGAATACTTTAGGCTATGAGGATTTCTCTAAATTCCAGTGATACGGATCCATTATTTTTAAAAGCAAAGCTTATATTTTGCCATATTGATTAAACATATAATAACCTGGGAATTTTTTTCTGATTCGTTTATTAATTTATGCTATAGCAACATTTTAAAAAATTCATTTATGTGAAAATCTTGGCTGAAAATTAAATCTGCACTTAATGTTTTGACAAATCAGCTTTGATAAAAAAAAAAAAAGAACAAAATGTAATGAAATTGCATCTGTCTTGGAAAATACGTATTTTCCAAGCATAAGATAATGTAATCTATACGTTTTACAGAGTTTTAAATATGACACCAAAATGCCATTAATGAGAGCACATGCTGAAAATAATACATTTCTTTGAACATATTTTATGACTCTTACTATTCTTCTTTGTGTCCAATTACACACACACACATAACCACAAAAATTCTTAGTTTTTGTTTTAATACTTTTTTCTGTTGTTCCCTTTAGAATTGAATAAGTTATTCCTTTGTAAATAAATCATGTCTTCAATTATTAAGAAGCCCTAGAAACAATAGACATTTTAATATAACACTGCTTAGAGTAATAGTTTAAAAATATATGCTGCTGTATTGTTTTTTTTTTTAGCTTTAAAAATACCCTTTTAAAATATAGATAACCATGGCATTTTCTATAGCACCAAAACTGCTCAGTTCAGTTGTATACAACTGATATTAGAACATTCTGACTAAATCCCACACATTTTAATTTAAACTGTAATAAATACTGAAAACAAACAGCTAGAATTCAGTCTCAAATCCTCCTCCAGAAGTCAAAATGCTGGCAAGAAATATTTTTGCCTTCACTTTTTTCTTTCATTAGTAAAGCAACTCCGAAGGGATTAATATTGCATCAAGGAAAAATTGTTTTAGTTTTAACCACCTGTCATCATATTTCAAAGAGCTGCAAATAAAAAACCTTATGGGCTTCAAAATATTTAAGGTAGGGATAAATAGCCTCAAATTCTAACTATTGTAGTCGCACCGGTTACAGGCACTACCACAGCTGCAAAGAAAACAGCAATTTAAATATTTTATTCCCACATGCTTCTTTCTCCTTGTCTGTTCACTAAAATAATCACTGTTTCTTGGATAAAGGCCATCTAGCCACAGTCGCAAAATAAAACCAGCAAGAATATCTTAAGAAAAACACAATAAGGTTGCATTTTTGATGCTAATTGTTGATTTTATATTTTCTTGCTTTGTTTAGAGAGGTGTAAGCGTTTATTTTTGGCTATACAATTATTCTCAGTGGCCAAAAGCCACATTATTTCAGTAGGAGGAACTAAGCTGAAAGCATACATTTCATACCATAACAAGAAATCTAGGAGAAGCTGTTCTAAGTTCAGTGATATCCAGGTAGTTCAGTGCGTTGGATTGATTCGTGTAGAAACTCAGCTACAAAAACTTCAAATGCCCCAGGGCTCTGCCTTATTTTACAGAATCTCGAAGCACTAAACTCTGAGCTTACAGAATCAATGACTTAAGAAGTGAACTTTATACATGGATTTCTCACTTTCCCCAATGGTTATGCAGAGGCTGCCTTTAAGTCAGAGGCTCTGAAATATGTAAAAGAACACAGTATATGAGGTACATTCAGGAATGCAGCTAATGTCTTGCAAAGTATACGCACTTAAAATCACCTCTGTTCCCTTTGTGATGAGCGGCAAAATCAAAAAGGAAGACAAGCAGATGTTGGTATTAACCCATGCATTGTCCGGGCTCTCCTTGCCTTCTGCCCCAAAGAGGGGAGGGGAGACAGAACCCCACTGTATTCTTCCTCTACTCTTCTGTACTCCTCACCTCTCAAGCATCCCTTTTTTGTAAAGCACTGCAAAGACCCCAAAAGGCCAGGCCTTTCTTAGGCAAACACCCTTAGGTGCTCTGTAGAAAAAAGTTAACATACAGTCCCAAGGCTACTCTCTGTAGAAAGGCCTTCTACAGGGTTGAGCCTTGTGTGGCCTCTGGGAACTCGTCTGTAAGAAGAGTTCCCTTTATTCCCTAACTGCTAAGAATGGCTCACTGTTCCTAAACTGAACAAAAATTATGGTTTATAGCAAAGACCTTATTTCCTTCTAAGAGTCTGAAATCTCAGTATATCCGAAACGAGTGTCTACATGACCTCCTCCCAATAGAATCCCCGGGAGCTGTGTCTTTAATCAACTTTTCGAGTAAATAACAATTCAATGCATTATCACAACTCATTGCTGGGGAAACTAAGTGTGTCCTATATGATTCCTTTGGGAGAGGGTTCCTGGATGCTTGCACCTGGTTTCCTCTGGACTTTGCCCAAAGTGCCTTTCCCTTTTCTTAATTGTGTTTTGTATGCTTTTATTATGATAAATCATAGCCATGAGTACAAGTATATGCTGAGTCCTGTGTCCTCCCAGTGAATCACCAAACCTGGGGGTGTCTTGGGGACTTCAAACACAAGCATCTGTGATATAAAATGTGATTATGTAATATATAATAAATTATTCTCTCTTCTATGCATCCAGCATGGTACTAGCTCTGTTCTAATCTAGGATAAACTGAGAAAATAGTCACTCAAGTCACTTTTGTGTTTTGTGGTTCTGATGAGGAACTCTGGAGGAGAAAGACTAAAAGTACTATGGATCCCCAAAAGGTCCCAGATCTTCCTTATAGATAAAACTTTAAAAGTAGACACAGCTTCCTTCTCAAAGAAAAAATGACAAAAGAAAGAAAATGTGTGCTGAGTGACTGCTTCTGGCCAACATTGTTCTTGGCTGTGGCCGTCTTAAAGTATGGTAGGTGTGGATACCCATGGACTGAATCCATGCAATAATGCTAGAAAGCAGAAATGACTAACCCAGCTGAAAGGTAAAGGAACAGACTTAAAGCATTTATCATATATATTCCCTGTCTCTCACACTAGACTATGAAGTACCAGAAAATAACTCCCTTTTTTTTTTCCACATGTGTATTTCCAATGTCTAGAATAGCCCCTGTCATGCAGTGGAATGAATGAATGTCTTAGTTAAAAAACTAATTTTGAAGTTTCTACAAGATGATAATGATGTAGGAAAGATGACGTTAGGGTTCGAAGCCAACAGCCAAGAAAAACTTCTTGAGATGTCTTTGGTGCAAAAAGGTGATTTTATTAAAGCATGGGGACAGGACCTGTGGGCAGAAAGAGCTGCACCAGGATCATGAGGAGTGTCCCATTACATACTTCCAAGTTGGGAGGGGCTTAGGGATAGCATAAGTCTCTAAGGAATTTTGGAAGCAAGGTTTCCAGGACCTTGAGGGGGCTAGCTATTGTTGGAAAAGGTCATTAATTATCATCTAATAAAACATTAGTCATGAGACCCTTCAGATGTGTATCAGTGGGGCATATACTTGGAGGATGATTACCAACACGTATCTTGGGGGGGTTAGAGATACGGGAAGTTTCCAAAGGAATTTTTATATGTTAAAGTAGACGTACAGGATCCTTGGGGGGGGGGTAGTTCAGACTAAGATTAGCTTTTGCCCGTAGCAAAGTATTAAAATCGAGGCAGCTGAGTTCCCAGAGGAATGTCACTCTGCCTGTTTCAAGGACTTGTCAATAGGCTGTAGGTAGTAAGGAAATTTAATAATTTGTCTTCTGCCTTTGTTTCCCACATTATTAAGAGGTAGAGCTGGGACTCAAACCCATGACTTTAACCCCAAACCAGTACCTTCCCTTACACTAGGCCTTTCCCTTATATGAGATATTTTTACGTATCTCTTTACTAATGAGGAAACTTTAATATAGGGGTTTGGAAACTGGCCCACAGTCATTCATTGATTCAACACTTACTGTGACCCACTATATGCCAGGATTGTGTAGGCTATGGGGTATAGGTTGAAAAAAATGGCAAAAGAAAAGAAAAAGTATTATTTTTCAATATGGCAAAATAAACCCTAATTAAATAAAATACCTAAGGAGGCAATGGAACTGAAGGATTCTCTGACTACATAATCATATAATTAATATTTAGAATAAGTCATAGGCATCCCAAAGTTTGTCTGACATGAAATTTGTCCTCAGACTCTTGGTACAACCATTCAGAGCACTTCCACTTGGCTTTACCAGCCCAAGGTGCTTCTGGGAGGGAAATGGCACGAAGGTTGTCCAAACCAAAGCAGTGACCTAGAAAAAGTATGAAAACATAACATGGACTGTCTCATGCTTTCAATCAAATCAAGGTAATTGGGCTCAAAGTGTAAAATCTTCAAGACTGTGTACCTAGTCATTAGCATTAAACACCCCAATAATTCAAGACATACATATGCAAAACTCATTAGGAATGTATCGGGCACTTTAAAATATCCTAGAGTCCAATGATTGAAACCTAATATGAGAAAGGAATACGTCATGGTTAAGCACCCGCTACGCACTAGGAGCTACACAAGGAGAATAAGATACAATCTTTGATCTCTAGGAGGAACATGCAGTTGAGTAGGGACAAGTCACCACAAAACTACAAATAACATTGAATATATCGGAGCTTAATTCAGTGCACTTGTGAACTTTGAAAGAAAATTTTTTTTAAATGCAGTGTTAAAGCTGAGTGAGTCAGACAGGGCTAGACACAGTTTCTATCCATTTTTTTTTTCTTCATTAACAGGACACCACTTTTAATTGGGGCATCAATGTGCCTAGAAAAACCATGCCGTCATCCAGGCTTTCTTGCCATTAAAGATGGTCATCTGACACAATGGCAAACAATGAGAGACAAGTGGTAGTCTACTGGTGGCTGGGTATTGTTTTCTTAGTTAAAAAGGAGGAGGAGAAGAAGGAACAGACTCAGTGGACACTTGCCTTTTGTCCTTCCCTTCTTTCAGACTGCGATGGAGGTGGGACGTCTGGAGGTATAGTGGCCATCTTTAAGCAGGAGAAAGCCTCAGATTAACATACAACTAAAATTAAAAGAAAGCTTAAATTGGACAGCCTACTACTAAACTGTTTTATCAAAATAAACACTTATTTGATTCAGTTGCTATGGTCCACATGAAGCTGAAAACTAATGCAAAATCATAACACCGATGGTTGCCTTTTGTGTAATCTTTTGTTTCATTCAAATTGCTATTCTGAGAAGGTCCCTCTCTAAAGCTATTTTAGAGTCATTCTTACACATGATGAACTGAGTATCTGTGGGTGTTTTTGTGATGTTTCTATGCCGTGAAGAATGTAGACAACATGCCATGCAAAGGATACTGGTGATTCAATACCCACTGCAGAGATCCCATTTCTCAAACAGGAGAAAATGACAAGAAGATGAGAGGAGTGGTGTGGAAATTCACAAGCTGACACAACAGTTGGGTTCCTTGAGTGAACTTCACATTTGTTTCAAATATCACCATGTAGCTGGTCTGCTCGTGGTGTTAACTTTGTGCAGGTATGACTGGAGGTGTTTTCTCTTGCAAGTAAATGAGAAAATAAAAATGCAACTTGTGACTGTAGGTAAAGACAAATTTTTTTAACAAACACACCAGGATTTATACATGCAAATGATTCTTGGCCTTTAATAAGATGACCTTGAAAAACTGTTCTCTGATTTTGATAACAATAATAGAATCTTTTGATAAATTACCCTTTTGAAATTGACTAAAAAGCCAGTTTATAATCCAAGGATGAAAATCCATCTTCTTACTTTGCATTCACACTCTTAAAAAAAAAAAAAAAAAAAAAAAAAAAAAATATATATATATATATATATATATATATATATATATATATATATATATATTACAAACTCAACTATGGACCATCAAAAACTATACAGTGTTTCCTAAGTTTATCCAAGATGGCTTATGTTTTTTACATCAGGAGAATGAAACTTGTCAAATTCTATAAACAATATTTTTTAAAGAGCAGTTAACACATTTGAAAGAGTTCTACATAATGAGTTCTACAAATCTTGCAAGAAACATTTTTAATTTGTTTTCTTGGTTAGTTATTCCATGTTTTTTATAAGAATAGAGTACTTTAGATGGTTTAAGAAATTTTCCATGTATTTCTATTTAATTTTATAACTAATACCATTTTAACAGATAAAGAAATTGAAATTCAAAGACATTTAAGTAAATTTACCAAGGTCCCAAAACTAATAGCAGTCACTAAACTATGTCTAAAATGTGGGTCTTCTGCACCCAAGTCTACTGTTTTTAACCAATATTCTTTTGTTTTCTCATATCCTCTAAAATAATTTTGAGCAATTATGTACACTCCTGCACATTTTAAATTGAAGTCTAGAATGTTTTCATCATAACTTTAATTAGCATAGTTCTGGATATTATAATTCCCAGCCCACTGCAAATACAGATGTTTTTAAATAAAATGTGTTCCATCCCTCTTATAAATGTATGAAGTTGAATCTAACTGCTATGGTAAATTGATACCCATCATGCATCCGTTATTTTTCTTAAGAGGTAGGAATGTTTATCTTTTCTCTTTACTTTTTCTAGAGACATTTATCTAAATATAATGCATATTTTTTATGGTTGAAAGCCTTTTATTCATCATGCTATCATATTTCTCTGCAAGAAAAATGTGTCTATGGAATGTGATTTCATTTTGAAAAAAAAATTTCTGTGACCATAAGGATTAAAAAAAAATTAATTCTCAGTTTAGTTGATTAACAAGCATTAATAGTGTTGATTAAAATAATTTATTTCAAATTTTAAAAGTAATTAAAACAAAAGAACAAAATTTTCTCAAAGTACTATCTCTTGGTTCATATTTCCATGGAAAACTCATATTAATTACCCAAATAAGAAAGAACTCATCATCAGTCATAGTCCTCCTTTACATTCTTATGGATGTAAGTGCTGGAAATTTTCCTCATAAATAGTAATGTCACCTCAACTCATATCATGTTTATTGGGTACTAGGCGTGGGTCCAAATGCTTGCTGTTTTATTTAACTCATTTGATCCTTACTATGTAGCTCTATAAAGTAAGTGTATTCTTTTGGTTCCCTTTGCATAATTTTTAAATTTTGTAGTTTTAAAATATTTATATTTACACTTACCATTTTGATCTCTGTGAACTTTAATTTCTTTATGTAAACTGAGATGACATTACCAACCACACAGAGTTATTTTAAGTGTTACATGAATTAATATATCTGAAGTGCCTAGCTATTAGTGCTGGCTATTAGAATTTAAGACTTAAGCATAGAGAAGATAATAAACTGCCCATGGTCCCACAAGTAAGTAAGCAGGTGAGTCAGAGTTCAGCCAGAGTCTAGCTCTATATGGCCCCTTTAAAGTGTAGTAAGTAGATTGGAAAGGAATAAATTTTGTTTCGTGTCACAATTCTTTGAACTCCTTCCAATCTATTTGTCAAAAATCCCCTAGTGATTCATCATAAAAATCATTTTTGATGATCTATCAGCTGACAATTTAGTTATATCCCTTATTAATTTTGTTGAAATTAATAAATTAAAATTTGACTTTGAAATGATCTGTTACCTTAGGAATTAGCATCCAGTTGGAGAATAATATATGGTATTGCCCCTGTGTTGGACATTCCAGGGAACTTTACACCTCAGGGTCATACACTATAGTAAGTTTTGGGAATGGGCAAGAAATATGCTTGTTTATTTGTTTCTTTTTCAATGGGAAAATGGTTTCTGAAGGGGAAGGTATGCAAAGAAAATTTAAGAAGTTGATTCTTTTAATATTATCTACACTCCCTAGAACATATTTGTGCCCACCTCCTCGCTCTAAACAACCATACAGTTTTCTGTGTGTGAAAATCAATGAGATGGAATAACATGAGATGGCTGTCTCCAACTGATTAATTCCAGGTTGAGCCTCTCAGTGGAATAAAAGTAGGTGAATGGCTAATACTGCATTTCCAGAGGTCATCTGTCCTTGCACAGATAGAAGAACCCTTGTATTAAAAGCGACATCCTAGCTGTGGCCTATGTTATATGTAGATTATTAAATAGTTTGAAGGATCCTAAAGAGGAATTGACTATTTTGCTAGTGTATTTCTAATAGAATATATTGATAAGAAAGGAGAAAGTATTCTTCTCTAGATTAAAAATAACTAAAATTATCATTAAGTTAATAGAGCAAAAGATTCTTCTAACTATGGTATAAAACCAGACTTCCTCTTAAAGAAAACACAATTGTACAAGAGGCAGGATGCATAGGGCAACAATCTGTATATCATTGCTCAACTCTAGAAGAAATGTCTACTCTAACTCCACCATGTACCCCCAGCTATTTGTCTGTTCCTTTAAATTACGACTTCGAATCAAGACATCTGGTGGGTACATAACAATGTTTAAAAAGATAGACCATTTGCAGGTAATCAGTATTATAGACAACTAACCTGGATTACTGAGAACTCTAGCAGATTCATTTATAAGGATCTCTTCACTGTTACTCACTAAATTATCTTACTACTGTACTCATAAACTTGGAAAGCATTCAAATGAAAAGCCATACATTACAAATACTATTCTGAGAATATCAAAGGGGAAGTTTTAGAGAATATCAAAATATTATCTAGATACACCATGCAACATTCCAGGGAAATTAATTATGTATCAGAACAAGGTTATAGTAGGGCCGCCTGGGTGGCACAGTCCTTAAGCGTCTGCCTTCGGCTCAGGGCGTGATCCTGGTGTTCTGGGATCGAGCCCCACATTAGGCTTCTCCGCTAGGAGCCTGCTTCTTCCTCTCCCACTCTCCCTGCTTGTGTTCCCTCTCTCGCTGGCTGTCTCTCTCTGTCAAATAAATAAATAAAATCTTTAAATAAAAAAAAAGACTTTAAAAAAAAAGAACAAGGTTATAGTAAAAGACTTCATTTTGGTTAAATTGTGCTGGGTTTTGCCATAAAATTCAATTTAATAATGAAAGATTCACAGACCATATTCTAATAGTTGAAAATTAAGGAAGTAGACTAAGATGTGTTTTTTAGTACTTCCTTTTCAAATGGATAATGTTGAATATGTAGGTTGTATATAACTATGTCAAAGGATAGTTAAACTTTTTAGCAGAACTATTCACGATGACTCAGGGGAGACAATGGTAATTGTCTTTGGAGTTCTGGTGTTCATTTATTGATAATATAACCCTTGGCCTAAAAAGATATCAAAAGTCCCATGAACAAATATTGTAGAGATAACCATTCATTAATATTAAACTTGTTAACATCAACCAAATGGACTTATTGGTAGTTGTTTCTAGAAATTCACTATTGCTTTTATTTCAAAAGTATAACATTTTTCACATAGAACCATACATACACAAAAGAGTATCATGAAGTTGGCAACCGAATTTATTTGTAATCACAGTTTTTTATAATTTCAATCCTGCAGTTCCACTTTCTAAAATCAAATAGTAAATATTGAGCATTCAAATATTTCCTAAGTGTTGGAATTCTAAGTAGTTTTATTTCTGAATATAACTTTCTCTATTTCACTAGATGCGTTTTATAAAAAGGAACATCATATGGTAAACGAATAAGTCTTCCACTTATTATCAGGAGACCTTGCCAATTAAACTGACATCTCTGAGTAATCAATTACTTATCTACATAGCTACCTATTTCACAGGATTATTGCGTGTCTCTAATAAGAAAACGTACTTGACAGTTCTATGAACAATTTCAAGGACTATAGAAATCCAGACATTTAAATACTGGTCATCATAAATTCATGCTATATCTCTTTTGGTTCAAAAATTGCAAAATTGGTTTAAAAATGGCAGCTAAAACCACCTCCTTCATATCATTCTCCATGTTCCCACAGTACTCTCATCAACCATGTCTCTCAAGCTTTTAAAATGTGGTATTACCTTAGATTCTTCTCCCTCCAATCTTGTCAATTTTGCCTCAGGAGCACCTCTTGAATCTGGTGTCTTTCTATATTCCCAAATACCAATACCGTTGTTCAGCTTTTCATCTACTCTTGCCTTGTCTGTAGAAACAACCCCTTGTCTAGTATTCTTGTTTCCATGACTTTTCTTATTCAAATTCATTCTCCACCCTACTGCAAGGATTATCTTTTTTAAAACGCAAATTGATCATTTTTATTCTTGCTAACTCTCCATTTTTCACAGAAAGTAAGACCTGACTCTTCCATGCATCATTTATGTTCATCAAAATCTACCAAACCTGATTCCAGAACACACCTTGCCTCTCCTCCTGGGTGTCCTTTGCCCCAGCCATTTTGAATTTCATAATTCCACAAATATGCCTTTTCATGATATTCAGCCTATGCTAGGTTATCCTTTCCATAGAATGTTCTCAAGTGACAGAATTGTAAAGATAGAAGTGAAAGCATTTCAAGTTGAGAAGTACTGTACTACAAAATTATTATTAATGTTATTGTACAACTCAATAATTTCAAAATTCTTAGCCCACACATACAATGACAATTGATTTTTTTAAATCTCTATCTTAAGACTGTCCAGAAATAGTCTAGTGTGTCATTTAGCTCACCAGAATTTAAAAATCATATGAAATGAATAGTTTCAGAATTGAATAGCTTTTGTAAAATAAAACACTCAAATAGGTTTCTCCTTCATATCTCTTGGAAATTGTATATAATTGGATATAATTTGATACTATAAATTTCAGGGCATGAAAATTACATTCTGAAATAATTTAATTAGTTAAGAATGGCAAGATGATACTGTACTTTTCATTTTTTATATTTCCTTTATTTAAAATAGCCAAAGGTCCTTTAATAAACATTTGTGTGATAGAAATATGTGGAGACATGCTCCTCTTCAGACGTCAAAGCAAAGTCCTAAAAGGGAAGATTATCCTTTTTACATATGTAGAGTGATGGGCAAACTTGAAATTGAGTTTCTGAGGCCAGTTCTACTAAAATCTGGTGTTGGAGGAATGGAGCCAGGGATAATGATAATGCTTTAAGAAACGTTCATTGAGCATGTACTAGGTGCTTTCTCATTTGACCCTCTAAACAATACTAAGACATATGTATTTATATTCCTTTTTTTTAATATATATTAAAAAATGAGAGTAAGAAAAGAACAGCGACTCTTCCATGGACACCGGGCCCAGAAGCAACAGAGCAAGGAATCCCTTCACCCACAACCATCTATTGTATATCCGCCATGCTCCCGTTAGTGCGGTAGCCTGGAATGCAAATGATGAGTACACCGGCCACCCTGCTCTCCAAGAACAAATGTCTGTTGGGTTGACACTCAGGACTGCTTGGCTCCTCTCTCTTACAACGCACAGAATAAGGCGTGTCAAATTATAAAACATGATAGGCCTGTTACTGTTATTTTTATTACTATCATAGGTTTTTTCTCTCACATCTGCCCTGCTCTTAATCCTGATGACCTTAAATTTCTTGATCATTTTCTGAAATAGAGTTTAAAAGAAAGTAGATGGAAAATAGGTTCCTCTTACTACTGGACTTTTGCACCTGGACGCCTTGTCTGAGTACCTTTGTATGTTAGAGCCTTGGCAGAAAAGAGCATTAGCCTATAATACCTGCACTCCAGATCATATCTTACTAAACTTGGCCTACTTTCCATTGACCTTTTTTCTCACGGATTGGGTTTTCCCAACTGTTCAGACTTCCCTTGTGGCTTTTTGGATTGAGTCTGCACCCAGTTGTCTAATCCCTGGTTTTGATGCAGAGTGCATTTTGGGTAAGAGACTACCTTCTCCAATTCTAATCCATAAGATCCTAAGGAGGAAGATTCAAGTGAGTGGAAGGGAGAATAGAAGAAGGAAAGGGAGGCAAGGTGAGACTACTCTGGCTAGACTGCAAGCTCCAGGAGGAGAGGGAACATAGCTGTCTTATTAATGCTGAATTCCCAGTACCTTGTACAGCATCTGAAATCCATAGGAATTCAATAAGGCTGTGTCGAAAACCAAACGTAAGGCAAGGAGACCCAATGGAGCCTTCACGATTACAGAGTACTTTTCAGATTCTCAGAGGAAATACTCTGCAAATCCACCCCTCTTCAAAAAAATTATTTTTGAAAGAGGAAAAAAGGAAATGGACAGACTTGGTTCAACATCAATCCATGCCATATAAGCTTGATCTACTGCTCTATCTGGCAGCCATGAATTCTTTAATATCAGAAAAACCAATTACTACCAAGCATGTGAAGGGCTCTTTATATGTACTTAAAATAAAGCGGAATATAGATTTGGAGTGCAAAAAAGAAGTAAGATGACTAATGTCTTCCCAGTAGAGAAGTTATGAAGCCCTGGGACATTTTACAGAGGAAACTTCTGTTGATTAGCACCCCATCTGTTTGACTGGTTAGCAGAGGAGTCATCTGGAGGCAACAGTAGAGATGAGCTCGCTTAACATCCCTTTCAACTCTGGGTCTTGGTGATTTTTGAACAATTCATCCTAACATAAATAATTCACAAAGAAGGAAACTTGCACCAAAAGCGTTTCAGTACTTTCGCCTTCAATAATGCCCGAGGTCTTTCTTGGAAAAAAAAGGAAAATGAAAACTAAAAAGGATTACCTGCAAACCATTAGAGCTGTGTCAGTGAAAATTAGCCCCAATCCATGGGGCAGGCCAAGTTGGCTATGTTAAAACAAAAGGGCTCCAACATGGTAGTCGTTTTGACATAGTTGTCATTTATTAGATTTTGCTCAAGTGAATTGGCTGGCTAAAACAGTTTTTTTCATTGGAGAATCACACTTTAACTCTGTTTTCTTGAAGGATAGTGCTTATAATTTGTGCAAGATTGCTTGAATTCAGGCAGACAGTCTCTTGTGCAGAGAACTCCCAAATTTCTTCACTGGACACTGCAAGTTTTCTTTTGCCTAACAGAAGGCAAAGATGGAGTTCTACAATAAAACATTTTTTTTATACAGCCATCAAATATTTCTGAGTTGTTACTACTACATATACTATGTTGGGATCTCAGGGGAAAAGAGACCAAAGCATGGTTTCTGCCCTCCAGGAATAACTAGTCTAGAAAAAGGGATGCCCAAATTAACAAAGATCAGCTCATTCTGAGACAAATCGCTTTTTGGTTCATGGAATATAATTGGTATAAGACTGTTAATTTTTATGGGCTGTACAAAAAAGCAATTAACATTTAGAATTAATATTATGAAATGTTTTCGGTGATTTCAAATGAAAACCAGTATTCCTTCATGCTAACAAAATTCCCACCTGGGAAAATTCTTTGTGTCCCTCAAGTGGTTGAACGATTGGTATCCAACGTTGGTTATTACCTCTAGACTTTCCAGTACTTTCTCATAACTCTCGAATAATAATTAAAAATCAACTCCAAACCATCAGCAACAACAATATTTATTTAGCATCTCCTATATGCTAAGCATTGTACTGGTATTTTCCAAACACCATCTCAAACTATCACCAAAAAACCTACAGAGTGGCCATTATTTCTGGCTGACAACAGACTGAAAGTGATTATAAGTCATCTCTAAAGTCATATATCTCAAAAGGTATCAGTGCCAAAATTCAAATTTCAACTTATTTAGAATGTGCCCACACTGCACTGGACCATTCCACCTTTTCAGACTCTGCAAGTTTCTTGCAGGTCTGCTTCCTTCTTTTCCTTCTCTTATGCTCTGCTATAGCAGACACCCTCATTAACCCCTTTAATATAAATAGAAAGAAGGAACAAGCTGCTTACTGATTTGAAAGCAGATCGTTCCAGGGAGAATTAAGAGCAGGTGCTATACCTGTGTCAGTAGGGTAGATAGAGTATCCAATAATTTGGAAGAATGCTGAAGAGATTGCCATATAAAGAAGGAGAGCTTGGTACAAGAGAACTTAATAAACAGAGTGTGATTATTATCTCAAGAGCAATGGAAAACTACTGAAAGGGTTAAGTTAAATTTGGGGTGAGAATGGGATTTAATCAGATTTGTCTTTCAAACGTAAGCTACTCAGCCCTGAGATGTCATTATAGGCTGTCCTTAGAACCTCTCCCAGTGTCCCAATCCTGGTTCATTTCATTCTTACTCTTTCTCAGAAACTCTTATGTCCTTTCTTTCAGGACATTGTCTCATATGTGGTTTTACAAACATTACCGTGAATAAGTTATCTGCTCCTACTGGACCATGAGCTTCATGAAGGCAGGACCGGGGCTGGTCTCGCTCACCACTGTATTCTAGGGCAAGGCACAGTTCGGCACAGAAGGTGTTCAATGGATATTTCTTCAAATGATGAGGAGAAATTTTAAAAACTACAGGTATGCACTCTCTAGAGAAAAGAGCTGAAGCAAGAGTCCTTCAACAAATATAAATGATAAATATGAGATACTCAATGGCAGAAGAACCCTTTTTCCAGACTCGACCCATTAAAAAGGAAAAGGAAAAAAAAAAAAAGAGAAGGGAAGGAAAATAAAAATGACTGGGACTAAGCAAAAACAGTTTAACTTAGGACATTGGAGAAGATAATCATTTAAGACGATATTAGAAAAAGGCTAGTCCATTATGCATCTGGCTTAACCGCTGCTGCAGGACAGTTAAGACTCAAAACAAAAGGCTTTGGTAACTGAATAGCCATGCTTTCTATGAGCAAGACTTTGCCCCAAGGGTTGGGGCAGCAAAGAGGAATTTTAAACTAGATTTCCATTTAGCTAACAAAAACTGCATCCAGAACATGCTGTGATTATAAGTAATGTTATTTCTGATTTTTTGAGTGGATGCTAAGGGCTACCAATTAAATTGAACTTCTAAAATCTTTTGAACTCATCTATTCATGGAAAATTCATTTTCCCTTCCCCACTGTGTCTCTCTTCTATTTTATAACACTATTTCCTGCCCCCCTTGGGTTGCACACAGAAACCACATACATATTTTCTATTAGTGGGTAAATCTACTGATACTCTCATGAGAAACACAGGCAACAGCACGACAATTTTACGGGATGAACCAAGTGTACCATGACAACCACAAAAAGATAAACACTCCTAAAAAAGCCACTCTGGGGACATGTAGACAGGAAATGTTAGTGGAGGTCAGAGAAAAGAGATCTTTGGGGCAGGAATAATCAAAAGAGCCTTGAGGGACTGTAGAGAACATTTTATCAGAGAGGTGATTCTGAGCAGAGGTGGGCAGAGATGATTGTGGTGTGACCACAAAGAAACCTGATGGATGGTAGGGCCCGAGGGGACATTGAAAATGGAACTCATTCGTCCTTCCCCCTACACTCTCTCGCTCAGGAATGAACTCAAGAGTATGTATTTGGGGGCATAACAAAATTTCTTCCCCTTTTCCAATTATATGATAAAAGAATCTAAAAGGGGAAATTTAAAAATTCAGTTTGAAAAGGCTTTTCAATGCCAGTGTGCCCAGAGAATTTTTTCTTGCATTAAAGAAATTCAATCTTATTCATTCCTTGTGACGTTAAACTGAGGGGAAACACTTTATCATGCTTAGGTATAAAGAAGACAAGATTAGAGTGATGTTGGCAATGACAAGTCTGTTCTAAATATTACGTCTAAAGTCATAAAATATTTACTTCTTCACTTATTAGTAGATCAAATACTATTGTCTCAAATCCTATATATGTGTATTGTGTGCACAAGTACATATATGCAGCTATATGTATGTATGCTTTTTCTTTTTTATTCTACATTAGACAACCTCAAATCCTTTATTGGACAAAGAAAAAAATTTCTTTGCCTCAATGGCTTGCAGCTAGTTTTAGTGAAATGCTATTTTAGAAAAACCTACTGACTATATAGGTATTTATTCTGCAGAAAGGAAATTAATTTTTTGTATTAATTGACATATTTTTAGTATGCTGACTGTAAAGCTTACATAAATAAAAATTTCTCCTTTGTTTCTTTTGCACACTCTGAAAACATATACCTCAAAGCAAATATTTTCATGGTTTTAATTTTCTTTCCAGAACTCATCCTCCCTAAAAATAAGTAATGAGCCATTTTCTCATCTTGCTTTACACTCCTGCTGGGTAGATCTGAGGGTGAACTTCAAAAAGTATTGCTATGACTCAGTTGCAAGAGCTGGTGTATAGGACAGCAAACTAAACTCATTTGAGTATAATATTTTCTTTCCTGGGACATATAAGAGAAATATTCATGTTAAGAATAAACAACATTTGTTGGCTTTTCAGAAAATTTATGTCACGCTCAAAGATTATAAACTGATGAGTAAATAGTCATTTGAAGAAACACAACTATAGGATAGGGAATACAAACTATCATAGAACTTTCTTTCTCCCTAGACTCTGGCACTGCAAGGATGTTAAAGTAGTTTTTCAAGGATCTAAAACATCCAGGACTTCTCAGGGAATTATTATCTCTCAGAGCTTTCTGTTAGCTCCCAAAAACTCTGGTAAAAAGGCAAACTTCTTTCTTTCTATAGTTATATAGACAAATACATTTCTTACAAGAAGCAGATTACAACATGCTGGGTATGACATCCAACCCAATAGGCTGGTCACCATTTTGTCAAAGATGCTATTACCAGACTGCATTTGAGCTGTTGACTCCTGAAGAGGGATGGTGTGACTCCAATTAAACCCTGGAGCCAGTCATTTGGAAACAACAAAAATCTAAGTGTGTACAATGATAGAAAGTAGGGTACAATGTTGAAGAGACATAGCTGATAATAATAATAATAATATAATACTATTGTTTTATGAATAATAGTGAATTTATTAATTACTTATTGAATGCCTGGTACTGTTCAGAGTGCTTTGAAAAGAACTAATTCAGATAATCTTCACAACAACCTGTGAACTAAGTATAGTATTATCACCATTTTACAGATGAGGAAATTGTGGCTCAGTGAGATTAAGTAACCTGGCCACCCTCACTCAGCTAGAAAGGAATTTTAAGAAAGGCACTGTCTCTACCGCCCAGCTGCTAACCACTCTGCTATATTTGCCTATAATTGTAAGCTGTAGTGGAGCACTTGGAGAAGAAGTTCTGGGAGTGGGCTTAGGAGTTAGGAAGGTTTGTATAGAGAAGTTAGTAGATAAGCTGAGTTTCTTTTTCAATGAAAATATAATTTGCTTACCATAAGTTTCACTATTTTAAAATGTGCAGTTCAGTGGGTTTTAGTACATAATCAGGGTTGGGCAATCGTCACCATTAGCTTACCAGAGCGTTTCCATCACCCCCAAATGAAACCCCATACCCATTAGCAGTCACTCCCCATTTTCCCTTCCCCTCAGCTCCTAGTTACCACTACTTTCTCTCTTTATGGATTTGCTTATTCTGGACATTTCATATAATGGGCTCATGCAATATGTGGCAGTTTACATCTGGCTTCTTTCAGTTGGCATCATGTTTCAAGATCCATCCATGTTGTACATGTATCAGTACTTCCTTTAAATGGCTGAATGCTAGTCCATTGTGTGAATTTACCGCAATTTGTTTACCCATTTATCAGCTGATGGACACTTTGGTAGTTTATACTTTTTGACTACTATGAACAATGCTGCTATGAACATTCACGTACAAGTTTTTGTGTGAACATATGTTTTCAGTTCTCTTGGATATATACCTAGGATTGGTTTTGTTGGGCCATATGGTAACTCTGTGTTTAACTTTTTGAGGAACTTTAAACTTTGTTTCCCTAAGAGGCTACACCATTTCATATTTCCAGCAGTAGAAATGAGGGTTCCGGTACCTCTACGTCTTCCCTAACAATCATTATTGTCCATCTTTTTGATTATAGCTATGCTAGAGGATAAAAAATAGTATCTTATTGTGACTTTTATGTGCATTTTCCTAATAACATGATTCTGAGCATCTTTTCACCTATACACTGACTGTTTATCTCCTTTGGGCAAATATCTATTCAAATCCCTTTTCCATTTTTAGAATTAGTTTGTCTTTTAATTATTGAAATATTAGAGTTCTTTATCTGGTTGCTAGATCCTTACCAAATATATGGTTTGCAAAACTATTCTCCCATTTTGTGGGTCATCTTTTCTTTTCCTTTTTTTATAGTGTTCGATTTATTGGTTTGGTTTGGTTTGGTTTGCTTGTGCTTTATGTGTTATATGTAAGAAACCTAACCCAAGGTCAGAAATATTTACACCTATATTTTCTTTTAAGAGTTTCATCATTTTAACTCAGACATTTAGCTTTTTTAGTTAATTTTGGCATATAATGTGAGTTATGGGTTCAAATTCATTCTTTTGTACATGGATATCCAGTCATCCCAATATCATTTGTGAAAAAATTATTCTTTTCTCATTGAATTATTTTGGCATCCTTGTAAAAACCAGCTGAACAAAGTGTATGGCGTTTTTTCTGAACTGTGACTTCTATTCCATTTACTTATATGTCTGACTTCCAGCTAATATCACACAACGTTGATTTCCATAGCTTCACTAAAATTTAAAACCCAGAAGTGTGAGTCTTCCAACTTGTTCTTATGTTTTAAGATTTTTTTTAGTTATTTTGGATGCCTCACTTTTTCATTTCAATTTTATGAGATGCTTGTCAATATGTGTAAAAAAGCCAGCTGGGGGGCACCTGGGTGGCTCAGTCGTTAAGCGTCTGCCTTCGGCTCAGGGCGTGATCCCGGCGTTCTGGGATCAAGCCCCACATCGGGCTCCTCCGCTGGGAGCCTGCTTCTTCCTCTCCCACTCCCCCTGCTTGTGTTCTCTCTCTCGCTGGCTGTCTCTATCTCTGTCAAATAAATAAATAAAATCTTTTTAAAAAAAAAAAAAGCCAGCTGGAATTTTGACAGGGATTGCACTGAATCTGCAGATCAGTTTGGAGGTATTACCATCTTGAAAGTCGTGGCTTCCGCTCCATAAATATGGGGTCTCATTTCAGTCATTTAGGTCTTTAACTTCTTCCAACAATGTTTTACAGTTTTCAGTGTACAAGTCTTTTACTTCTTTTGTTGAACCTATTTCTAAGCATGATGTTCCTTTTGTAAAGAATATGTTTATTCTGTAAATGGAATTGTTTTCTTTTTTTAAAAGATTTTATTTATCGTTAGAGAGAGAGACTGAGAGAGCACAAGCAAGGGGAGAGGCAGAGGGAGAGGGAGAAGCAGATTCCACACTAAGCTGGGAGTCCGACATGGGGCTTGATCCCAGGACCTGGAGATCATGACCTGAGCTAAAGGCAGAAGCTTAGCTATCTGAGCCATGCAGGTGCCCTGGAATTATTTTCTTAATTTCATTTTTGAATTATTCATTGCTACTGTAGGAAATATCATTGAATTTTGTATGCTGGCCTTGTATGCTGTGACCTTGCTGAACTCACTTACTAACTCTGAATGTTTTTTGGTGGATTCTTTCATGTTTTCTATACACAAGATAATGATATCTGAAAAATAGAGATAATTTTATGTCTCCTTTCCCAATGTGGAGTAATCTGAGTTTTGAAACATATGTAGGACTTAACCTAGAAGATTGGCAGAGGAATAATTCTAATTAGAGTCATAGAAATGCAAAATAATGTGCTTTCTTTGAACCATAGTGCCAGATTATAAAGGCCCCAGTTTGGAGAAGTGTATAGCAGAAGATGAGACTTACTAAGAAACAAGGAATAAAATTAGGGAGGGCCTTATTATCCCACACAGGAGTGCAGAGGAGGCACTGATGCACTGTGATCTGGGTTAGGGTGTGACCAGATTATTGTTTCAGAAAATTCAGTCTGGTATTCACATGGATAATTACTTGAAGGCAAAAGTTTTCAGTAATGATTCCCGTTTTCTGGTTTCTGCAATGGAAGGGATAATAGAGTCATTCACAAATCTGTTTGATAGGCTTATAACCTTATTTATAAATACCCGAAATGAAAAAAATGTTAGGATTTATTTTCTGAGTCAAAGAAGAGAGTGAATCTAATAAGTGACAGCCATTTCTACACTGATTTATTTTTAATAGAGAAAAGGAAACGTCTTAGGAGCAAAGCCTCAGTTAATCACTGCCAGCCTCGGTCATTAAGATGTCAAGAAGATAGTAGCACAATGCGATTCAGCCTCACTGCACTCATCTCTTAAAATGAGTCATGGGATCAGAAAACACTGAAGTTGTGAACTATTACCAGAAATTTACCCGCCCTCCTCTTCTTCAGACATAATCTTCTAAAACTAATCTGACCCCTCTTAAAGCAGCAGACATAAGATAAAGTCAACCTATTTTTACTCACATTTGATTAGGGGGTCCCTTTATTCTGTATAGTGTTTAAGACAAAAGCGCATTGCTCTGAATAATGAACCATGAAACTGAACACCATGAGTAGAGTTAGTGCTATAAGAAAACAAAATTTACATTACAGTTAACTGGACACTTATTTAATAATATTTGTAATGGTCATTGTGCTATATTGTAAACTTGGTCATAAAATGAGGTCATTTCTATGAACAAGAATAATTTGTAATTTTCAGAATCAAACAAGCCATTTCCTTGTTGAGTAAGAGGCAAGAGTAACCCTGCAAAAAATAGAAAGAAAACTTCTGCTACAACAATTGCAGATTTCTGTTTCCCTCTTGATCCTCATATAAGTTAGTTAGAAATAGTTAGAAAGGTTAGAGATAGCTTGTACCCAAATTCACTCATTTTTCCTCTTTTTGAGTAAAAGTCTTCATTGTGAAGTTTCCTGAATACTAAGGGTTCAGATGCCTCTTATTCATTTTTCCAGGGGGGGAGAAATAGAATTCTCAGCTAAAGTGAGAGGTAAGGCTTCCTTTGGTAGCCGGGTCCAATGCTGCCCTGGGAGCGCTGTCACACCCAGAAGGGGCTGAACCAGGCAAGAGGCTCAAGACAAGAACAGACAACTGTGTCTTCAGGGTGGTGTAATCAGATTGCCTTCGAACAGTAAGAGGAACAGAGCTTAATAGAAAGGTAGAATTGGAAGAAATAATTATGTTAGAATAAAGAGCTGTAGGTGACTATAAATAACCTGGGCAAGTTAGAGCATGTTTTAGCGAACCCAAGGCTGCTATTAGGTCATCGAACTTCTGGAGCGAAGGACCAGGGACATGTTAGAATTGGGAAATGGGAAAAAGAAGTAAAAAATGATTGTCCTTCAATTTTCTTGAGGCTTGTTCTTCTTCATTTTTGTTTGAAACCTACATTAGGATCATGATTCTTGACAGACTTGACCTTGTGTCCTACTCTCCTAACCCTGGCACGACGTGGAAGGAAGCTAGGCAGGAGAGGAGGACGTGAAGCAGACCTAGTGAGGTAGATATGAGAAGTGATGGTGTTTGAAAAAGGCTGGTTTCACCCAAAAAATGCTATTGACAAAACATGCAGGTGATGGCCAAAAGCTTGCTCTCTTAAAAAAAGAGGTTTTTTAAAGACTTATTTATTTATTTGAGAGAGAGAGACAGTGTTGGGGAGGAGAGTCTTAAGCAGATTCCATGCTGAGTGTGATCCTGAGATCACACCTGAGTGGAAATCAAGAGTCTGATGTTTAACCAACTACACCACCCAGGCGTCCCTCCCTGCTCTTAATGTACGCGCACTTACCCACATGTATGGTCCCTCCCTCCCTCTCTTTCTCCTTCTCTCTAAGTGGGAAATGATTAGTCTTTTGGTGGCTGCATTTGCTACTCTGAAGTGAAGTAAGCCAGTGAGGAAAATCCAAGTTAATTAAAAAGGAAATAAAACATGACTTTAACAAAATACTAGAAAAAGAAACCCAATAAGGTCTAGTCCCCAGTGGGATTAGATAAGGACAATGTGTTGATTACAAATATTTGGGAGCTACAATACCTGAAAAACTGTCTGGTGTCTCCTTAAACCTGCAGGAGCTTATTTTCCCCACTTCCTGGGAAGACTGGCAGTAGAAGTTTCTATCAGCATTGATTTAGTGACTCCATGACATCAGGGCTAGCATCTGGGGGGATCATTTGGCCTTTTTGCTCATGGCGTTGATTGCAGTGGCTCAATGGTACCCGTTCTTAGGCAAGTCGGAGGGAAGAGATGTGCTGGCTATAACAGTCATTTCATCACAAAAGCACAAGCATCCACCCGCCCATGAAAACAACGTAAACATTGGTAAATGTCTCATTGCCCCAATTTGATCACCTCAACGATCATGAATGGAAAGAGGACAAGAGAAATGAGTATCAACTTGTTTCAGTCTTTACAGTGGAGGCAGGCAGGGAGAAGAAAGTTGGAATAGGTAAGTGTAAATATATCTGAACCAAAGTGTTCCAGATGACAGAGTGACTGAGGAGAAAGTGGAGCATGTTTGTTTCCGGCATGCACGGGCCCCGGGCTCCCTAATGGGAGCGTCCCTGGGCCATTTAAAGGGCATGATAATCTGTGCTCTGTATGTTTCTATTTTATATTATACATACCACTTAGTGGGAAGTCGTGTGTATATTATAAAATCTCAAGCTGCTGTGGTAGTGAGCCCAGGGTAATATGCATAGCCAACTCGATCATTGTGTGGGTGTCTAATAATAAGAATATTACACACTGAATTACAAGGGCTATACATTTCTTATAAGTGTTTTTTCTTGATAATATAAAGAACAGTCTATGAAAAACAATGAAGAAAGCAGGAAAACACAAAAGTAAAATAAACAACAACACAAAAGCCGCACAATCCAAAGGTAACCAAGAGTCACAGCTCAGTGTAGGTTTTTCCAGTGTATTCCATGAGCAAACTGGAGCCTACTTTTTCACTTAGCAACAGATCTAGAGTATTTCCACATGTCCGTATGTATTCTTCTATAGCAGAGTATTTAATGGCCGTATATCATTTCTGTCACCTGGAGTTACCATAATTAGTTCAACCCAGGGTCTGATTGTAGACATGAGGTTGTTTCCACTTGTCAGTTGTCAAAGCTTGCTGTGGTGAAAGTTGTTATCCCGATAACAATGACTAATATTTATGAGCTGTTTACTCAGCAATAGTTACTATGCCAAGAACTTTACATTAATTATTTCATTTAAGCCCCCACAGAACTAAATGAGGCAAAAACTATTATTATCCTGGCTCAACTCATGGGGAAACTGAGCCTTTATAGCTTAAGTAACTTGCGCAAGCCAGACAGCTGTACATGCCCAGCACGTGTGTTATGAGCTCCACAAATGGCAGCTCTTACAGTTATGATCGGCTCTGGGTGGGAAGAGGAGTATTAGGGGAAACTTCACTGGGGAGATGTCCTTAGAACCTGGTCATACCTGCAAAATCAGCCCAGACCTGTTCTCTATTCAAAATGGCAGAATATAAGCAGCTCAATATAAATCTTAATCCATCTGAGATAAATTCTCACCAGCTCTACAAATAAATATGAGAAGGCCGCTTTGAGTCATTTCAGGAAATAAACCTAAATCAATTTTCAGCACAATTAGTAGGCTGGGAAGTCTGTAATGAAAATAGGTAGATTCAAAGTATTAGGCTTTGAGAAAGAATGACAAGAAGACTCCCAGAAGAGAGAAGGGAACAGTTGTGTCTAATTTGATTAATTAGATTAATGCCCTGCAGAAGGTGCTCAGGGACCTCACAGAAATGTGCAGTGTTTGAAATCAGGAATCTCTGTTATCGGAGTGAGTTGTTATGAGTAAATAAATACCCATGAAGAACTAGCTTTAAATGGTGGTGGTTTGATAACAATCCAAGGAAATTTGATTTAAAAAAAAAAATCCTTCAATTCTAACAACAGCATCTAGAGAAGAACCAACGTAAATAAATAATCCTATCCCTTAATTATCAACATACCATTGCCTCAAATTCCCAATGAAAATGCTTTCAAATAAATTATGTATTGTCTACCTGAATTTATCAAAAGCAGAGTTTACTCAGAAAAACCGTTACCTTTGTCATCTTAGTTATATATAATATACAATGATGTTCAGTTTTTAATGTGTTTCCCTATTTATTTCATTTATATTTTCATAATCAAAAATCACATGAGGTAAGATTATGTGTCTAGATTTTATATAGATTTAAAGAGATCTGTTTAGTAACTTAACCAAAATTGCAAATCTAGTGATCAACAGAGCTAGTACTGGGGCTTCCTAAATTTTAGTCAAAATTCTTTGACTACTATATGTTAATAGACCCAAAAATCAGATTAAGGATTCTTTTAACTTACATAATGCCATATTTGGTCTCCTTAATTCTAACCTGTGTTAGCATTTGCAACTCAGTTTCCATTATAACGAACCTCAAGGGTGAAATTATTCCTTTCATGGTGCTGAGACTTGGTTATATTTGTGTATTATTTATTAATTAATTTATTTAGTTAGTTAGTTAGTTATGTACTTATTTAATTTTTAGAGAGGTAGAGCGAGAGAGAGGATGGGAAGAGGGAGAGGAAGAAAGAGAGAATCTTAAACAGGCTCCATGCCCAGTGCAAAGCCTGATGCTGGGCTCGATCTCACAACCCTGAGATCATGACCTGAGCTGAAATCGAGAGTCTGATGCTATGGAGCACCTGGTGGCTCATTCAGTTAAGCGTCTGCCTTAGGTTCAGGTTGGGATCAAGCCCTACATCAGGCTCCCTGCTCAGTGGAGAACATGCTTCTCCCTCTCCCTCTTCTGTTTCCCGTGCTTGTACTCTCATTCTCTCTCTCTCTCTCTCTCTCATTCTCTCTGTCAAATAAATAAATAAAAATCTTAAAAAAAAAAAAGTCCGACTTAGCCACCTAGGTGCCCCATATTTGTGTATCTTTTAAATAAATGGGTCCTTACTGGCTCTTTATGATTTCTGAGGTAGCTTCATTTCTTTGCTTACCAAGGATGACAAGCATATAGTTATTAAACCAAATGGGTATTACTGTATGGAAGGAAGTGTTGAGGGTACTAAATGTTTAGCAGTAAAAAAAAATCAGAGCAATGTGTTTTCATGAAGCTTCCAAAACTGAGCTCAACATCCCCAACCTCAGAAATCATACTTGTCTTTCACATTTCTCTATCTCCCCTGAATGGTTCCTTCCTCATTCCTCCCAGACACTCAATGTAGAACCATTTAAAATGTATCCTTCTCCCATAGATCCACAAAGTCTCGCTACAGTGTGAAATGGTAAAGGTCTAAAGATTGAAAGGAAGGATATGTAGGTAAGGGAGCAGATGGAAAGCCTGAGATAGTATGGGGTATATTGGCTGTAGAGTGCAAACTGTATTTTGAAGATGAAACAATAGCCCTATGTGAGTATAGTAATAGGGATATTTAAGGAAGGGACACTGAAAAGTGGGTAAGCCCTAAAAAGTGTGCATGACCTTGAATGCCATGTTAAGGATTTTGGGCTTTATCGGGTAGACAATGGAAGCAATGGAAAGTTTTGACTGCTCTCTCTTGTATTTCCTATGCCTAGTAGAGTTCTTGGCATGGCCACACTCAGAAGCATGCATTGCCTGAATTACTGAATGCTGGTGGGCTTGCAATGTTGGAACTATGCTCTAGAAAGGTCAATCTCACAGAAGTATGGGACATAGATAAGACTGGGTAACCAGTTATAGTATCATTATAATAATCTAATCAAGAGAAACTTGATTGGGGCGCCTGGGTGGCTAAGTTGGTTAAGTGTCCAACTCTTGATTTCAATTCAGGTCATGATCTCAGGGTCCTGTGATTGAGCCCCACATCTGGCTCCATGCTGGGCGTGGAGCCCGCTTAGGATTTTCTCTCCCTCTCCCTCTGCTCTTCCCTTTCCCTACCCTCTGCCTGCACTCTTGCTCTCTCTCTCTCTCTCTCTCTAAAAAAAAAAAAAAAAAAATGAAACTTGATTGGGTAAGGGAATGACTGAGAAGGGGCAACATGGACCTTCAGAACCAGAAGAACATTGACACATCCCATTTGCCACCACCTCACTGGATAATGTTGAAGAGCCGTCCTCATGCTCATTTTGGTTTCTTAGTGGATAGTCACTTTCCCCTCAGTAATCAGGAAGCATTTATTTTTTTTTTAACATTTTATTTATTTATTTGACAGAGAGAGAGGCAGCTAGCGAGAGAGGGAACACAAGCAGGGGGAGTGGGAGAGGAAGAAGCAGGCTCATAGCGGAGGAGCCCGATGTGGGGCTCGATCCCATGACGCCGGGATCACGCCCTGAGCCGAAGGCAGACGCTTAACCGCTGTGCCACCCAGGCGCCCCAGGAAGCATTTATTGAAAGCCTCCTGTTATGGGCTGAATTGTGAGCCCTGCAAAATTTATATATTGAAGCCCTAATCCCAGTTGCTTGACATGTGACTGTATATGGAGATGAGGCATTTTAAGAGGTGATTAAGACAAAGTCATAAGGGTGAGGCCCTAAACCGGTATGACCGATGTCCTTATAAGAAGAAGAGACACCAGGGATTCTAGAGTACAGAAGAAAGGCCACATGAGGATAGAATGAGAAGCCTTTTACAAGCCAAGGAGAGAGGCTCAGAAAAGAAACAAACCTGCTGACACCTCGATCTTAGACTTCCAGCCTCCAGGACTGTAGAGAAATAAATTGCTGCTGCTGAAGGCACCCAGTCTGTGGCATTTTGTTATGGTGGCCCCAGCACACCGATATACTACCTATATGTAGAATACCTTTTCACAAAAGGAAACATTTTTACTTTTAAATTCTAATAACAGTATCTCATGTCTTAGAGTTGGACTGAAAAATGCCTTCCTTAAACCCCTTCTTCCAAAACAACTTCTTTCTCTCTTTCTTTCTCTTCTCCCACCTTCTCCTCCTCTTCCCCTTCTTTCTCCTCCTCCTCTTCTTTCAAAAGCACCTTCTTACTACTATCTCTCTATTACTCAATCCTTAGATGACTAAGGATAAACATGAGTAGAATTACATCCTTATAGATTTGTTTGGACAGAAAGGAAATTAAATTTGAAGCAAGTGTTCTTGCATGAAATTCATACATTTTAAGATATTATTAATATTTAAGATTATATGATTGGTTTAACATTTTCTAATCAGGATATAGAAAAAAATAGTTAAGGTTTAATTAAACAAGCTTTTTGCTAAGTACTCTTCAATCAAGGGTACTAGAAAAATAGATGAGTTATTTCAGTGCTGCGCCTTACCTAGATATGCTCTGTATTAATTTTAAAAATCTACAGTAGAGTTCATCCGTGTTATATTTAAGCACTTATCTTTAAAAAATAATATGAAAACCACTGTGTTATATGATTATTTTTGTTCAGAAAATTCTAGACATCTTCTGAATCATCGATGCCTAACTGACAAATAGCTCTGATATGAAGCCTTTGACACCTACAAGACTTTGCTAGGGTTCAAATAGTGTTTAGTTTTAAACCAATGTTACCAAATCAACATTCTATAACATGAAGCATATATGAAAACTTTTTTTTTTTATTCTCGAATCTCAACTCTGCATGAACAGCTTAACTATGGGAGCAGAGAATTATTCCAATAGACAAAGTAACACATACATACATAAATGTAGTAGTTTCTACGTTGAGTTGATTAAGTTCTAGTCACTTTTTACTCTTAGGACTAGAATGATGGAATTCTAACTGAGAAGAAAATTAGCTCAGTGGGTAAATGTGATTCTTCAAAATACAGCTTCCATAAATCTTTGGTGAACTGAGAGGAGCCAACGGAGGAGAGCCAGGCACTGCCTGCTGTATTTGATTTAAAATTGATAATGTAATAGAGTGGGATGACAAGGACTGCCTCAGGGCAGGGAGGGGCTGATGACAGTCTGCTCAAAATAATCAGCTTGGGCAATTAAAGGTATTGCCAGTTGGTCATGAATTTTCTAGATAAGTTCCAGGCTTGCCTACATTGATTTATGAGAGGCCACATACCTTTGGTGTGTCTTCAGTCGTGATTGCATGAAGGTCTGTTTAGAGGTCTCTTCTGCACGGTCTCTGCCTCTTACTGACCAGTTGGTATATGGCCTGCCAGATACAGGGCAAGGGATTGTTAAGGGCCCTAGTCTGGCAATAGATTACAAGGATTCAAGTCTTGGCTCTACCAACCTACTAACTCGGTGACCCAGGCACGCCACTTAATATCTCTCTAGGTCTCAATGCCCTCATGTATATATTGGGGTGATATTGTGAAGGGTTGTTGGGAATATTAAGTGAGGTAACGCATGGAAAGTCCTCAGGAGAAAGTCTGACACACAGTGTTAATAAATTGCTGTTTTTGTCAATAGACTCATGTAATCCTTAATAATCCTCATGGATCATTATTAACCTTCATAAGTTTTTAAGCACCCACTATGAGCCAGGCAATGGAGATACAATGAGAGCAAAACAGGCATGGGCCACTGCCCTCAGGGGCTTATATTCTGCAGGGAAAAACAAACAAGAGGAGAGAGTTTCACCCAGCTACAAGCTCTCCTGTTCAGATCATAGATTCTAGGCCAGATGCCACTTTGACAATCACTCTGTCTGCCTACCATTATAAATTCAGAGTTAAAATTAAATGAAAGGAAACACCCAACAAAACAAATTAGCTTAGTTTTTAAGATGATAAAAAATGGAGTTAAAACTAGAAACAATGCAAAACTCAATTGAAATGAGAGCAATTTAAGTTACTAAAAGCCTGCTCTTAACAAGAAGCGTAAATATAATAAATATGGATGATATATAAGCTGTAAAAACTGGAAAAGGAAAAATAAGGAGGCAACACTTTTAAAATAGAAAAAAAATATATTGAGGAATGTTTAGAAGCTTGACCAAAAAAATAAATAAATAAATCCAAGTAAAACAATAAAAGGATAAAAATTAAGGTTGATATTATAAAACATAGCAATTTTTCTGTAAAAAACAAGCAACCAAAAGACAAAGTATAAAAAAATAAAATCTCGATGAGGGGAAAGATAGAAATGAATTTTTAGAGATTTTAAAAAATGAAGGAAAACATTCCAAATTCAGCTAAGAAAGAAGACACAACTGAAAGCATGTAGATGAAACTATGTATTGACTAACGTAATGATTTGAAGATGACTCTCAGCTCTTTAAAAGTATGGAGACAGGGGTGCCTGGGTGACTCAGTCCTCAGTTGGTTAGGCGTCTGCCTTCACCTCAGGTCATGATCCCAGGATCCTCAGCTCCAGCCCCTTGTTGGTTGGGCTCCCTACTCAGTGGGGAGTCTGCTTCTCTCTTTTCCTCTACCCCTAGCCCTGCTCCTGCTCTCCCTCTCTCTCTCAAATAAATAAATGAAATCTTAAAAAAAAATCTTAGAAACATAAATATTTAAAAATTGAATCTGTTTAACTTAATTTTTATAGTAATAACTATTTTTCATTTAAAAATAAAAATGTCATCTTTGGAGACTTGGAAGAATCTGTGGCTTATAACGTTTTATCTACGTTTTTGAAGTTCATGATGAAGAAAAAAAGATTGCTTTCCTTTTTTTGGCTCAGGAAAGCAGGAAGTCCTCTAATAGGAGGAAGGCACTGGGCTGTGGCAGAATGAGCAAACCAGGCAGAGGAGGAAGAAGGACTTTAAGTCCCTGTCATGGCACTCATCACCTCTGTTAATATTTGCCCATGGAAATCAGTAGGGAATTGGAAGAGCCAGATCAAATGATGATACAAAATAAAGATCGACAGAAAGATATGTGATTGTTGTTGAGTAGGAAAAGCAAGAAGAAGAATTAAGATACTCCACTTTCATTTCGTTTTGCATTGTTAAATTCCTTGTATGCCTGTGACAGTTTGCAGTATTTCCAGATTCTTCTTTCAACCTTTTAAGGATTTACTAGTTCTATACAGAATAATGGTTCTGTATCTAGGAACAGCCTATTGGTTTTAGCCACATACATTTTTACCCTAGTCATTTCTGATATTTAATTTTAAATAGCACACCACACATTTTGAGGTTATAAAATTCTTTCCATATGAGAAAAAGCACACAATATTAACTAATAATAACTCATCTCTGTTAAGCACATTTTAATAAAGCATTTTCTGTGTTTCTTCTTTCCTTTAGAATGAAAGTCGGGTCTTCATACTGTCTCTGCACATACTAGAGACAACACAGCCAGTTAGTTTATTCTCGGTTCTTTTCTTTAAAATACCCCGATGCCCCAGCAGGATGAAGCTGATGGGTTCAGTTGAGGACCCCATGGTTCCTAGTTTTCAGCTAACCCTGCTGTGATCAGCTCCTATCCCAGAAATCGATCCCATAGCTTCCCCGGGTCTCTGAGTACCCCAACACAGAGGAACCCCTCCTGGTCTTATGCCCAGACCCCTTAAGGAAGAGAATTTATTTGAACATCTTCTCAGTTGTTCCATGGATTTTAAGAATAAATTTTAAAAGTTTATCAAGCTCTAGAAGGGCCAGACTTTCAGGTCCCAAAAAGGAAGAACTCATGGTACTCCATTTTTTATTTCATTGAATATCGACTAAATGAATGATCTCTAGGATGAAAACACCAGAAAGTGTGTCAAGGGTTTCTTCTGGGGTAGTTCACTGGAAACTCACAATGAACTTGTGCCACTCAGCAGAATTCCATAGACCAGAGTCAACATGAAGTGAGTCTCTTTGATAGTGTTCAAAGGATTGGCTTAGTGAAAAACCAAGAGAACCTCTTCACAAGTTTTGTTCTTGGTAAGATAAACAGCTGGAGTGTATCTCTGTCATGTATCATGCTTAAAATAATGGGCATTACTGTGTACTCACCAAGTACCAGCTCTGAAGGCCAATTTCATTTGATGTTCACAACGATCTCCTGCGGTTAGTATGTTTATCACCCTCATTTCCAAGATGATGAACTGAAGCTTAAAGATTTAAAAAATCTTCACAGTAAATGGCAAAGCCTCACAGTAAATGGCAAAGCCAAGATTCAGAGTCTATAATCTTAATTTATGCTATATTAATATCACTGATTCCATCAATATTTAAATCTGATTATGTTTTAAGAAGATTGGCTGCTTATTCTTATGATCATGCCTTGCTTACCCTCATTCATAATAAATCGGGATAAGTTTCGCGAAGCAGAGGCATTCCGGATGGCTAATCCAGCATCATGTATAAGATGCCTTTCACAATATAAAGTGCATGCAAATCACCTGAGGATCTTATTAAAATGCAAATTCTGATTCAGTAGCTCAGGGATGAGCTGGAAGATTCTGAATTTCTAACATGCTCCCAGATGATACTGATGGTCTGAATACCACATGTTAAGTAGGAAGAATGTACTGGAAAAGAGCAACCCAGTCTGAGAGGATCTGGAATAGAGTCTCAGCCAGGCAGCAGATGAACTGTACATCTTCTAAACTTCCTGAAATTCCTTATTCGTAAATTATAGGCTGTAATACCAAACAAGCTTATCTCATAGAACTGTTTTGCTGATCAAATTGGATAGTGCTTTGTAAAGTGCTCAAAAAATGAAAAATAAAAAGGCATCTGTTACTATCATCATTAACATAAAGCTCAAATTTGTTCAGTTCATTGTCCTCCCCAAAGTCTACCTGAACCTCACATCTGTCTTGGCTATAAAAACATTAGACAAATTGTCCTGCTCAGTTCTGTGCCCATGTGATCTTGAGGTCACATGGAATTCAGTGGTTTTACTCACCCATACAATAAGATAGGATCCAAAATTCTTTACCCACAAAGCTGTTTTTACCAGCTTCCTATGAAATTTCGGCCTGAGAACACAATATTGCACTCTCTCTGTATGGATATCTTATCTCAGTTTCATGACTCTGGTCTGTTCCTTGTAGTGATCGAGTATATTTTAACAGCATTGTTATCTCAGGCTATTCAAGTTGTGGACGTTGCTGGATTTGCTACTATCACCACTTTCCCCAGGTTACTCCATAACTTCCATCAACCACAGCCTAATATTGAAGGCTACCAAGTAAGGGCATTCTCTGCAAATTTTCAAGGCTCAGCTTTCCAAATGTCCTCGTCTCCAAGTGACAGGTTTGCTAGGATTTGGCATTTCAGATTGTCCCTATGAAAATGCTAATTGTTTTTGGAAACCTTGAAAAAGTCATGATTTATTCATAAAAGAGGAGCCTCCCTTTCTCCTTTGGAACTCAACCAACATCGATTCTTTCATTTAACAAATATGTATTGAACAGCCAATGCTAGGCATTGTATTTGTGGGGAGACAAAGATGAATGGAAAATAAAAGTAAATATATGGCCTTGGGATTCATACACACCAAGTTCATAGACATATTCCATTATCTTTTAGACTCCTTTTTTAAAAATTTTATTTATTTATTTATTTATTTGACAGAGGGAGAGCACAAGCAGGGGGAGCAGCAGGCAGAGGGAAAAGTAGGCTCCCCGCTGAGCAGGGAGCCCAACATGGGGCTCGGTCCCAGGGTTCTGGGATCATGACCTGAGCTGAAGGCAGACGCTTAACCAACTGAGGACCCAGGTGCCCCAACTTTTAGACTTCTGATCTTGAGCAACCTGAAACATTATGAGTTCGGTTTCTTCCTTAATAAATGATTTGGATGAAGCTTATATAAGACAGTATTTATAACATGATTTTGCAATGTTTGGGCCATGGCAGATTTCTAAAATATGATGGTTTTGTGTTACTAAGCAATCCTATATTCCATCCCACAAAGATCTGGAAGAGCTAGAGAATCTGATACAGTCAATGAAGTATAAGGAGTTCTGAATGATAGAAGGAGGCACAAGATCAGTCTCTGGAGTGAAGCGATTTTTTTCTAAATTATTTTACTTTATCTCTCGAAAGTTTGCCTTCTTTTCAATGTAATCCTATGATCCCTGGGAAGAGAAAGCATCAAGGAGCATTTAATGAAATTAAGCATGAACAGACACTTGTAGAATTGAATTAAGTGATACTAGGATTTTCAGGATTAAAATTTTAGTCCCTCTGTATTTAGGATTCACACTTGGTTAGCGTGAATTACAGAGGGATTATGTTTCGTTTGAAGAACACGTTCTTGAAGACCTCAAGCAATTTAAGGTCTTAATTAGATGTTTCCATGAGGCTGAAAAGAATGGCCAGAGTTTCTGTTACAAGCTTGAGGGGATATTGCCCTGAAGCAATATCCCAGATAACTCACCACTCATTCAGTCTGCCAGCTCTGATGTTATGAAATTCTTAACAAATGGTTTTTTTTGCACACAGTGTGAGACTTTACTACTTACACGATGTTATTTCAAATTTGCATGCAAAATGTGACTTCACTTTATGTAACTTCAAGAATTCTCTTAGGCAACATTTCGATGTGGTCAAGATAGTTACTTACAAAAAGTTACCAGACAACATCTACGAAACTGGCATGCAATTAATTTTCTTCAGCAGAACGTAACCCCTCAGCTGCTATGGTAAATTTAACATCAGATTTTCCTGGCTCAGTTTCTAATAAATAAAAATCCTGAGCAGCAGACAGAGCTGCCTGTTTTCAAGGACAATATTTTACATTGTGTGTCAGCCTAAAGCATTAGTTACTAAAAATTAAATTAGCAGGAAGAGCTACTCATATCCATCTTAGGAATATTGATTTGTTGTTCTTGATTTTTCTGTAGCGTTGATAGAGAAGTTAGGATTAAAGTCTTAGGGAATCTTTCCACTTACACTGTTTAATTAAACATGACTTCTTCTGCACCCACGTTGATATAATTTGTGGATATCACTTCTCCCTCAACAGGTACAATGTTGTGGCTAATACATATTGATCGTTTCAATGGACTTGTTGAGTTGGAAATCTGCATTTATGTTCTTCTCTAACTGCTGAGAATGGGCAAACATCTTTTCTGCATGAAGAGATGTAGACCTGAATTTGAATCCCTACCTACTTGCTGAAGAATATAGAAATGACCTAAAATCTCTGATGTATTTAGGTTTAAAATTTAAAGTATAAAATAGGGATCATACCTAGCTTGCAAAATCATTGTAAGAATGAGTGATAACATATATAATATGCCTAGTACTCTGTCTAGCAGGTAGCAGGTGCAAAATAGTTAATAGTCACATGAAGATCTTTTATATAAAGTGTTTTATATAAAGATCAGTGAACATCAACCACTCGCTACAGCTAACATTTACTTATTCAATGTATTTTTAATTGAGAAGCAATGATATGCCATATACTTATGTACTGGGAATAAAGAAGTAAAAATACAGAAAATCCATGCCCTCAAGGAATTTACTACCCGGTGGAGACAGGCAAGCAATAAACATATAACTAAAGTACGCTGTACATTAATAGTGACCAGCACTATTGACAGGGCCACAAAAGTTCTGCTACACCTGGGAAGTCCTGGTTTATGCCGATAGTCTTGGTATCATGATTATAGTGCCCCCTTTTTATTTTCAGTAGTGTTCCAGGTTGGACAATAGATTTTATCGTTAACTGTATTAGTTTTCTAAATGGGTAGCTTACACAACAGAAATGTATTTTCTCATAGTTCTGGAGGCTAGAAGTGTCAATAGTTCGGTCTCTTCCAAGGCCTCTCTCCTTGGCTTGCAAAAGACCTCCTTCTCCCTTTGTCCTCACATGGTCTTTGCTCTGTGCTCGATGCATCCCTGATGTCTCTTCCTCGTCTTCTAAAGACACTGGTCAGATTGGATTAGGGCCATCCCAATGGTTTCATTTTAAGTTGAGTTTCTTTTTCAAGGCTCTGTCTCCAATACAGTCACATTCTGATATGTCATTGACATGTGACTTTGGGTAAGACGCAAGTCAACATGTAATAAACCAATATATGGGGTGAAGTAAAGCAGGAAAGGGAATAAGGAATGGTTAGGTTAGGTGACAGTTCAGGTTTAAATAGGATGACCAAGAAGGTGTCATCGAAATGGAAGTGTTGGAGTAAAGATGTGAAGGAGGTGAGGGAATGATCTTGAAGATATTTGAGATAAGACATTTCAGGAGCAGAGACCAGTCAGTAGCAAGTTCAGAATAGAAGAGTGAGATAGGAGATAAGACAGACACGTTTTTTTTTCGGCGGGAGCACCGTGCACACTTTGTCGGCCACTGCAAGGAATTTGGCTATTAGTCTCAGGGATATGGAAAGTCATCTAAAATTCAATAAATATCTGATTAATTAACTTGAAACAAGGAAGGGAAGATTCCTGCTTCTAGTTTAGCTCTTTGTGAATGCTTATCCTCAACAGAGATTTACCTAACCCTAACTGCAGAATGCAGAACATGAAAACTCCACATGGGAAAAATCCACTCAACTGTTGTGTGTTAAAATTAATTTACCTAAGATAAGTATACTTAGTGGGAATTTGCAAAAAAAAAAAAAAAACAAAAACAAAAAACTACCAGTACCATTAAGAAGGTAACATAAGTACAGCACCATGTCCTACATTTTGAAGGACTCCATATATAAAGGAAGTGTTCTGTTCTAAGTAGAAGATGAATATGTGGCCATGATATAATTTGATTTTTTTCTGGCATCCTAGCAAATTTGTTAATTGATGTCTGTGTTAGTTTCTTATGGCTTCTGTAATAAATTATTGCAAACAACAAAAATGTATTCTTTCACAGTTTAGGAGACTATAAATCTGAAATTAAGTGTGTCAACCATGGGTCAACATCGTTGGTTCCTTCTGGTCTTTCTGAGGGAGATTCTATTCCATGCCTGTCTTTTAGTTTCTGGTGGTTGATGGCAATCACTAGTATTTCTTAGCTCATAACTGCATCAATCCAATCTCTGCCTACAATTTCATGTGGCCTTCTTTCGTGTGTGTGTGTGCGTGTGTGTGTGTCCTTCCTCTTATAAGGACACAAGGCATTTGATTTAGGGCCCATCCTAAAATCCAGTATGATCTCATCTTAACTAATTATATCTACAAAGATTCTATTTCCAGAAAGGGTCCCGTTCTGAAGTTCAGCATGAACATGAATTTTTGAGAGACACCATTCGATCCAATACAATGTCCATATCAAAACTGTAAAACTACAGTTCTTTTTTTTTTTTTTAAGATTTTATTTATTTATTTGACAGAGAGAGAGACAGCCAGCGAGAGAGGGAACACAGGCAGGGGGAGCGGGAGAGGAAGAAGCAGGCTCCCAGCGGAGGAGCCTGATGTGGGGCTCAATCCCACGACTCCGGGATCATGCCCTGAGCCGAAGGCAGACGCTTAACGACTGAGCCACCCAGGCACCCCTAAAACTACAGTTCTTAGGAAAACCTATCTGCATGGGATTAGCCCAGAAGAGAACAATACTTCCAAATTGGGCTTCCTGGGGACTTGGGTGGCTCAGTCAGTTGAGCGCCTACTCTTGGTTTCAGCTCAGGTCATGATCACATGGGTCATGAGATCAACCCTCACTGTGGGCTCCCTCTGCCCCTCCCCCCCACTTGCACACACACACTCTCTCTCTCTAAAATAAATAAGAAATCTTAAATTAAGTAAATAAAGTGGGCTTACCATTTGTGTTAGTTTATTCACTTGGTCTGGAGTGATAGGCATAGCAAAATTTTTTAAGCCACTCGTGATTCTAATGAGTAGCCAGGGCCAAGTAAATGGTACTCACAAAATCGTAATCACTTGTGCTTCCTTGCATGTCTTCTCTGATTATCATCCCAAGTACCTAACACGGGGTCTGCTTTATAATATATTCAATAAATATCTATTGGTTAGATTAATGAACAAATAATTTTATAGGATAAATGCAGTTTTAAAAGAAGATTACATACAGTGACACACAAAAAAGGAAAGTAGTGTTTCACATTGGAAGTTATAATGGGTTTCATTGTATTTCTTCTAGCGTTTGAAAGATTTTGCAGAAACAATTACTTCATTCATCTCCTGCCTTCCTTGCGATTAGTAAGTGTCATATTATTAGCGCCATTTTTCAGATGAAGAAATTGGATCTCCTGGTGCAGTTTTCTCTTCAACTGCCTTATTACTTTTTAATACCACCAGGAATTTGATAGATGTCCTACAGAAAATAGAATTAGAGGCAGCATTTCTAGTGAAGGAACATAGGTCACCAAGTTTTCGGTACTATATTCAAGATAGGATGATTTAAGAAGCTTAACTGAGGGGTTGGGGAAGGAAATAAAGAACCCTCCACAAAGTGAAACAAATATGCCGTAGCCAAAGGTTACACAGTCAGACCCAATAAGTGAAGTAGTCTGGTGATTTATTAGAGCCATCATTAGTGTAGTGGAGAAGTCAGAATGTCAGACCCAGATTGACACAGATGGACATGTGCCCTCATCCTGGTCCTGCCACTTCGAAGCTGGATACCCTTAATTCCCTTGCCTGTAATTTGGCTATCGTATTATTATCTGTCACATGGAGTTCATGTGAAGGTTAAATGATATAATGCTTGTAAAGTGCTTGGCACATAGAAAGTTCTTCTTATTGTTGTGTTAGAACACTGTGTTTTAGGCATTACTTATGTCCTTCTTTCCTAAGGGCAAGATCACGTTCAAGTGAAATGTAGAGAACTTTCTTGTGTTACTGTTAATCCTGGCATTATTCTCCCCATGATACCGGTGAGATCGAAGAGGCTCAGTGGGGTTAGGTTACTTATACAAAGTCTCACTAGATTCAAACTAGTTCTTTTTGATTCCAAAGCAGCAAGACTTTCCACTACAAATGTTACAATTAATACATCCCAAATTCCTTACATTTTGTAATGTTGGTAAGAATACTTAACATGAGATCTGCCCCTTAACAAATGTGTAAATGCACAATGCAGTGTTGCTAACTAGAGACTGTGTCGTACAGCACGTCTCCACAAGTCATTCATCTAGCACAACTGAAACTTTATACCCATCGAACAGCATCTCCCTACGTCCACCTTCCCCCAGCCCCCACAGGCACCATTCTCCTTTCTGCTTCTATGAATTTGACTATTTTAGATAAGTGGAATTACGTAGTATTTGTCCTTCTGTGACTGGCTTATTTCACTTAGCTTAAGGTCCTCAAGCTTCATCTATGTTGTCATACATGACAGGATTTTCTTCTGTTTAAAAGGTGAAAAATATATTACAGTAATATGATAATAATGCATTATATACAAATACTTCCATTTTAAATTTGTTTCATTTTGCCTGCTAATTATAGCTTATTTTTTTAAAAGATTTTATTTATTTATTTGAGAGAAAGAATAAGAGAGAGCACATGAGCGGGGGGGGAGGCAGAGGGAGAATCAGGCTCCTCACTGAGCAGGGAGCCAGATGAGAGACTCGATCCTAGGACCCTGAGATCATGACCTGAGCCGAAGGCAAGACGCTTAACTGACTGAGCCACCCAGGTGCCCCTAACTCTAGCTATCTTTACAATGAAGTTGCATGTTTACAGTATTTACCGTGTAACGAAGTGGCCATCTTGTCAAGGACTACACATTACTCTATGGGAACAGACCGCACTGGTTGCTGACACACTTTGTCATCTTTTTTTTTTTAAAGATTTTATTTATTTATTTGACAGAGAGAGAGACAGCCAGCGAGAGAGGGAACACAAGCAGGGGGAGTGGGAGAGGAAGAAGCAGGCTCATAGCGGAGGAGCCTGATGTGGGGCTCGATCCCATAACGCCGGGATCACGCCCTGAGCCGAAGGCAGACGCTTAACTGCTGTGCCACCCAGGTGCCCCCACACTTTGTCATCTTGAACCGGAACACTGTGGACATGGAAAGGGGATGCTAACAGATGAGATGTTAGGACCCTTGTCGTAAATTGGCAGTGTCTGCGGCAAACCCCTACTTATAGAGAACTCCAGATAATTTCCCAACTCCCACACAGAGGATATCACCGTATAAGCAGTTTGGATAATTTGTGCAGAGGAACAAAGGAAAATTGGGTTTCAATGATGAATTTTAAAGGAGCCCAAAGAAAACTGACACCTTTTCTGTGTTGTTTTCTGGTAGTATTCTCTGACTCTTTCTGCCAAGAGAAGGGGGCAGTCATGCAGACAACCACAAGCACTTAGTACTGGTCTAGAAAGCACTGTAACTCTTGACCGTCCAGTTGTTTACTAATATTTGCCCAGAAATAATGTACAATAATTACCCTGTACTCAGTTGACTGAAGTTCTCTCTAAATTTGTCATGAGGCATGCCGTCAACACAAAGGTAAAGGAAATTCAGTGGAATACTGCCTTGACTGAGAGAAAGAGAGCAGAGAGAGATAAAGGAGAGATATAAATAGAGACATAGGAGGACAAAGAGAGAAATACAGAGACAGAGAGCAAGAAGGAGACGGAGAGGTACGGAAATAACAAAGGCTCAGGAAGAGAGGGGAGAGCGAGCTAGAGAAAACAGAGAGAGAGACACGGGAGCCCGAAGGGCTGACAGACAGACTGGTACTCGTTTTATGAGAAACAGGTGACTTCAAGTAGCATCTCTAAGTGGAGTCAAATTTACTCTACTTGCATTTAGATTCTGTAGATTATTTCCAGCAAATTAGGTACCGTCTGGCTCCCTTCTTCTGGATTAACTGATAGATGAAAGGTAACTTCTACAACCAGGGAAAACAAAACTGATCAATTAGGAAGGTTGATGCTCCGCCTCCAAAATTCACAGAGTTCCAAAATTAAATGTAAAAAATGACCCCCCCCCCATTTTCAGTCATTAACCCTGCTGCTGCCCTTCTTCAAGGTGAACAATTACATCCGGGGCTGACCGCAGGACCAGTAACAATGGGCATAGTTGGCAGCAGTTTTCAGTAAGAATTATCACCAGAGTGTGAACCCCAAATTATCTGGGGCCTTCTTTTTTAGGAATAAATTTGGAAATATTAAATGAACCATGTGTGTGTATTTGAGCCATAAGCTTATCTGAAAAATAAACATGCTGGCAGATAAGTTCACATTTGCAACTAGTCAAGAATACACCTCCTAGCCTCAACATCAAGTCACTGCTCATAAGTGAGCTTGTCGCTGATTCAAAGGAGGGACACACAGGATCACAGTGCCACTGAAACTCCTGGTGATTTGGTCATAGTTATTGATTCGAGGGAAGAAGCCATGTCTGTGGAAACATCGTTAGCTCTTTTCCTCCACCTGAAATCCACAGGCTGAACATCTAGGAAGAAAGCCATTGTCCATAATTCAAAAGCACACGATAGAAGCTGAACAGGGCTGTGAATTATGGAGTAGGAGCCTTTATTCCCATGCAAAGCCACAGAAGGTATCCGTTTTTGCTATCAGCTATGCTACAAAATGGAGGAAGATAAGCATACTTCTCATTGTGATGAAATTGCTACTTCTATCACCGTCATCATTAGTTGTTGAATTCATAATTCAGGCCCATCACTCACTGCTGAAACCTGACATTTACATGTAGTGCCACTTCTTGTGCAACAGGAAAAGCAGTCAGAGCAAAATGACCACTGAAATCTGGCGGGGGCGGGGGTCACAAATATGGGCCAAAACACCCTGGGCTGATTGATTGTCAGTAATGTCAGGCTTTGTAAGATGAAACCTTTCCCACTGGTGAAAATGAAGGCATTTTCATTCAATTGTATCACCATGTGAAGCACACTTACTTTTTATTCTTTTTGAATTACTTTGTTTCAGGAGTTTTGAACTGCTAGAACTCTAGTTTGGTTTAACTTCTTGATGCAGGATAAGGGAGTTGAATTAATTTTAATTTCTAAGGCCATAAATTTATGAACAGATCACTGGACTCAGAGGTTTATACAGCCAATTAATTTAAGGTATTAATCTGCCCATTGTAGATGTCCATAAGTATTAATTGAATAACTTAATAAACAAGGAAGATTAATCGCTCAACAAACCTATATTAGTGTCTAATATATGTAATATACTGCGCTAATAATGCTAATAATCAGAACAGAGTAGGACACTTTCTCATCTCATTAGATGTGTTTGCTCAAATATAACATCATTGAATTCTTCCCCAGCAACCACATTGAAAAATACCACTCTTCCCCACCCCACCTCCCAACTCACTCACCAACAGAAGTCTCTAAGCCTCATCTCTGCTTTCTCTCTGACAGACTTTATATTTTGCTATTTAGTTTTGTTTATTTTTCCCTGACTATAATGTCTGAGGAACAAAAGTAGGAATTTTTGTCTGTTTTATTCACTACAATATTCCCAGCACCTGGACCAGTGTCTAGCACATGCTAGCCACTCCATAAATGATTTTTGAATAAATGAATTAATGAATGCACAGAATCCTTTCTTCAGTGAATCTGAGATTTAGTGAAATAAATTGGCAAATTAATCATGCAATGCAATAGGTGTTAAAATTGATGTAGCAGGTTAGACTCTGGAGAGCAGGGACTTTCTCTTGTATGACCACTGTATATCCACAGTACTACAATAAACATTATTTAAATGTTTATACGTGCTATGATAAATGCTTGTTTTAAATAAATGAATAAATATTTATGTGATGTAAGGTTTTTAATCTATTGGAGAGTGTTTATGAAGGTAAAATGTCCTGCATACTAAGGCACGCTGCTGGTTGACCTACCTTCAACATTAATTTTCTTTTAGTACTATTGGCTGGGGGATGCAGTCAGAACCATCCTTAGCAGAGAGCCTTCATACCCAGATGCCCATTTAGAGTGTGGGGAGGAGACCGCTTCACTCACTGTGAGGAAATACACCATGCAGATTTTAAATGCATCTGCTAGTTAGAGACATGCAGCTAATCTGTATATTTTGAGACCATCATATAACACATATAGTCTGATTTCATGCTTTCAGCAGATATTGATTGAACACTTTTTACATAACAGGCATTATGCATGGTAATGGGGATACAGTAGTAGATAAGAAAGATATGGTTTCTGATCTGATGATATGGTTGAATGTAGTCTGCGGTCTTATTATGTTCTCTTTGCTTTTCTCTTCCTCTGTCCCTGACTTCTTTGGAATTAACTGAATATTTTTGGTATTCCATTTTAACTCCCCAGTTGGATTTCAACTGCATCTCCTCTTACTATTAGTTACCTGTTTCCCTAGCATCGAGAGGTTGTAGTATGTTTTCTGAACTTACTCAGACTCTTCAGCGTGAATACTGTACCACTTAGTGTAAAATGTACCATCAGTAAAGTTCCATTTGCCTTCCCCATCCCTTATGCTATTGTCAGAAATTTTGTATCTATAAGTGTAATGAACTCCACAGTACCTTTTGTGGTGGTGGTTTTAAACAAAGGAAATAAGATAATATTTTATATTTATTCACATATTTTCAATTTCCAAGGCTCTTTACTTTGCTCTTTATTTCTATCTGTAGATCTTCATCACGTCATTTCCTTTAAGCCTGAAGAAATTCCTTCAGTATTTCTGGTAACGCAGCTCTAGTGGCTATGATTTGTCTCGGCTTCAGTTCATCTGAAAATATCTTTATTTCACTTCCCTTCTCAAAAAACTATTTTCACTGAATATAGAAGTCTGAGTTGAAAGGTTTTATACTCCCCCCAGCACGTATTCCATTGTTTTCTCGTTTTTACCATTTCTGTAAGAAACCATTCTCATATTCTATCTCTAGCTGTAAATATGTCCTTTTATTCTAGATTTGGGTTTTTTAAGCTTTTTTTCCATTTTTTTTTCAGCAATTTGACTATGGTGTGCCTATACATGATTCACCTTGTATTTCTCTTGATTGTGGTTCAATACGTTTCCTGGGTCTGTACATTAGTATTTAGAACTAAATTTGGAATATTTGGGCCATTTTTTTGCAAACTCTTCTCTCCTGATTCATCTGTTTTTTTTAATTGCACTCATGTTAGACTACTTGATATATTCTTACAAATTACTAAAAATCTATTTACTTTTTAATCCCTTTTTCTTTCTGTTATTCAGTTTGGATGATTTGTCTCCTTTCATCTCTATTCGAGCTCATAACTCTTTTTTCAGTAGTCCCCCATCTGCTGTTAAGTCCATCTAAGGAAGTGTTTACATTTTTGATATTTTACTTCTCATTTTTAGAGTTTTTATTTGGTTCCTTTTCATAGTTTTAATTTCATTAATAAAATTTTCCAACTGTTTCCTTACTATAACCATCTTTTTCTTTTTTTTTTTTAAAGATTTTATTTATTATTTATGTGACAGACAGACAGCCAGTGAGAGAGGGAACACAGCAGGGGAGTGGGAAAGGAAGAAGCAGGCTCCCAGCGGAGGGCCCGATGTGGGACTCGATCCCGAAACGCCGGGATCATGCCCTGAGCCGAGGGCAGACGCTTAACGACTGCGCTACCCAGACGCCCCCTATAACCATCTTTTTCTTTAATGTCATTTTCTACTTATTTTGGTATCTGTGTCATCCTGGGGTCTGTTTCTACCGATCATTTTTCTTAAGAACTTGATTCTGGGTCACATTTTTCCGTTCCTTTATATGTCTGCTCATTTTTGATAGCACAATGGACATTGTTACAATGCATTGTAAGGAGTTCGGATTTTGTTATCTTCTTTCCAAGTGTGTTAAGTGTTGTTCTGAAAGTCATTCCATAGTTACTAGCACTTCCTTTTGGTCTTACCAACTTTCATTCTATTATTTGTCAGGATAGATCAGTTGGGGTTTTATATATAGTCATAGGGTGTGGCCCTTGCTCTAGGAAATGATCCTTACTCCAAAAACATAGGCTGTCTGAGCTCCCCAGTAAAGGCCAGTGGTGCTTACTGCAGCAGTGTGGTTTCTTTCCTTCTTTCCTTCTTTCCTTCCTTCCTTCCTTCCTTTCTCTTTCTTTCTTTCTTTCTTTCTTTCTTTCTTTCTTTCTTTCTTCTTTTTTTCTCTTTCTTTCCTTCTTTCTTCTTCTTCTTTTTTTTTTTTTTCCTTTTGGGTCAGAACTTCAACATCTCCCAGCATGACATGACTTCTGGTATTTCCATTCAATTCTCAGCCCTTTGGCAGCTTCTGCCTCCTAAGTATTATGGAGTCTGGTCTTGAATATGCGTCATTCAGCCCTTGACCAATGACTGTGTTAGTCAGGGTTCTCCAGAGAAACAGAACCAATTGGAGATGATAGATAGATAGATAGATAGATAGATAGATATGTAGATAAATATAGATACAATGCAAGATTGGCTCACAATTATTGAGGCTGAGAAGTCCCACAGTCTGCCAGGAAAGTTGGTAGTATAGTTCCAGTCCAAACCTAAAGACCTGGGAATCAGGAGTGCCAATGTCTGGGGGCAGGAGAAGATGGATGTCCCAATTCAGGCAGAGAACAAATTCACCCTTCCTCTGACTTTCATTCTATTGAAGCCCTCAACTTACTGGGTGATGTCACTAGTGTTGGTGAAGGTGATTTTCTTCACTCAGTCTACCCATTCAAATGCTCATTTCTTCCAGAAACACCCTCACAGACACACTCATAAATGATGTTTTACCAGCTATCTGGGCATCTCTTAGCCCAGCCAAGTTGACACATAAAATTAATCATCACAATGACCCACATTTAATCCTCACACAAATCCTCCCCTCTGACACGCATACCAGTTCTCTCCTGTCCAACACCCTCTCCTGCAAATTCCAGTCAGTTTGGGAGTCCAGAATTCTGATGTCTATAAGCATGATCTGCTACTTTCTGAACTATGGAAAGAACATGCCACTAGGCAGAGAGAACCAGGGCATTTGTGGAGCTCACCTCTTGGATTTCTTTTCTGTCAAGTACTACAGTTCTACATTTTTTGTCATTTTGTACTTGAAAACAGTTGCCTCATATGGTTTGACCAGTATTATGGCTGCTTATAGTGGGATAACACATTCAGTAACATTTACTCTCCAAAAGCTGAAAGTAGACATCTTTAATCTTATACTGTAGTAGGGAAGACATATGTCAAATATATAATTGTGTCGTCAATTGTTTTAATTATATTCATGATAATGTCATGAAGGAGAAATGTAGAAAACTCTAGGAGCATATAATAGAGCTCTTCATAATGTAGTTTCATCTGTCATGTAGAGATTTCCTCAGAAAGTAATATTGAACTGAAATCTCAAGGCAGACAGGAGTTAACCAGGCTACAAGGAGGTTAAAAAAAAAAAAAAAGAAAAGTTCAATTAAAGGTAATAGCATCCAGAAAGAACCTGAGGTAGGAGGGAATATCACATACCCAAAGAATGAAAAACTTAATACCTAACATCTATTGAAAGTACATTATAAAATTATGAACAATCACTGTGCTAAATAAATGCTTTATATATTATCTCATTAGATTCTAACAAATTTATGAGGTAGATACTCTTACTAATCCATTCTGTTGTTGAGGAAACTGAGATTCACAGAGATTCAATAAACTTACCCAATGCCATCACATACGGGGATCTGGTTCCAGGCTGTTGTAGTACAGTGCTTGAACATTCAACCGCTACACTTTAAGGGGAAAAGAGCAAAATTATCTGGTAGCAGAGAGAAGGGTGCGGAGATAGAGGAAACTATGTGATGTCTACAACCTAACTTCCGAAAACTAAAGTTCTCCTTATGGAGAAAACACTATAAAAACAAGGTAGACTAAGAAATGCACTAGTCGTGATGAGCACTGGGTGGTATATGGAAGCGTTGAATCACTGTATTGTACCACTGAAACTAATCTAACACTGAATGGTAACTATACTGGAATTAAAATAAAATAAAATATTTGCATTTCCACATCATTTGGGGGACTTTGTTTATATCATTTTTAACATTTATGGTAAATCGTATTCTTATTTATTTTGAAGGAAAAGACCCTAGAGAATTTGAATTATGTCTGTAGTCAAATAAAAATTGATTTGTTCATCTACCAGGAAGAAAAAGACAACTTAGAAATCATATACAGGGGCGCCTGGGTAGCGCAGTCATTAAGCGTCTGCCTTCGGCTCAGGGCGGGATCCCGGCGTTCCGGGATCGAGTCCCACATCGGGCTTCTCTGCTGGGAGCCTGCTTCTTCCTCTCCCACTCCTCTGCTGTGTTCCCTCTCTCGCTGGCTGTCTCTCTGTCACATAAATAAATAAAATCTTTAAAAAAAAAAAAGAAAAGAAATCATATACAATTTCTATTTAAATATAATTCTACAAAGGACCTTTAAACTGTGTTTTTACAACCAATATCCTTTAGTATAAGTCTTTTTGTTTTACAAGGAACAGACAGAAACCCAAAGAAATTTAATAACCTGTCCAAGGTCACTCAACTTGACAGAGAAAAACAGGGACTAAAATCTGGGACTTCTGACTCCTGATGAAAAACAGCAAACTGTCTACCCTATGGTCCAGTTCAAAAGCAGCTCCAGGGAAGAACAACATTAATTACCCAATTGGGGTAGAGTCAGGGAGTGACCAGTAATAGTCCTGAGTGCTTGGGAAGCAGGACTCTCCTTCCCTTACACCCAGACCTGAGGGCCCAGCAGCTGTTATAGATAGAGTGAGCTTGGCAGGTATCAGAATTTAAGGAGAAAAGAGGAAATCAAGCAAATGGCAAGTATTTCTTGAGTATTTGCCATGTGCCAATTTCAGGGGTGATTGTGGAGTTTGGTTGGAAATCAAGAAATCAAATCTGAAATAAAGGGTACGAGGTAAAACTGGTCTCTCTCCTATGCAGATGGCTGGTAGAACCTTTTCTTTCTAATTCCTTATCAGAATAGGGTTTCTCCCTACAGTGGGATGTGATACCCCTAACAGTAGAGCGAGCAGCAGGAGCAACAGGAAAGATAGAGCAGAGGAAGGAGGAAGCCTTTTCCTTCAGGAAGAGTGGAAATATAATAGGGAAAGTCTACCAGAAGCAAGTGTGTTTGAATTGAGTTTTAAAGGCTGCGTGGACATATTGAAGTTGATTATTGGTGAAAGGCCACCAACTGTGCATACAATGGCAGGGGGGTTGAAAAGTCACAAAGAAAGAGAAGCAGAATGTCCTGCTTGGGAAGCTAACATATAGCAAAATCCTAATATCCTAGAGGAAGTTTACAAAGGAAACAGTACTTAGATGGACGTGTCCCTCTACAAATAGAAGGAAAAAGCCAACTAAAGAGTCCGTTTTATGTAAATCAGATTTGTTTTATAAGTTTAAAGGCTTACTTAGATACCAATCAAGGAAATGAAATTGAGTCTTGTTTTGGTATTGAAAGTAAATTTATTCACTCATTTGTCAGACATTTATTGATCTCCTCTTATGTGCCAGACCATCAATTAGCACTGGGATATCAAGTAAACAAGACAGTTCACACCATGTAAGTGTCAAGGGCAGAGGAGAGACTTGTTTTGTGAGTTCCAACAAAGGTAAGAAGAATAGCCTGGCCACTGGTTGATGGTCCAGAGCAAGAGGGTGGTGGAAATGCTGTCAGACAGTGGGGCACGGCCAACCCATGCAGGGATTGGGGTCTATAGTAGGAAGTGTAATTTTTTTGTTTTTCCGAAGAATAGCATGAAGGTTTTAGAGTGCTTTTAAGCAGAGAAAGTATATGATTTGATTTATGTATCTACTAGTTCACTGTCATCCCCCACACAAAAGAGCTGTCAGGTTTTTACCCAGTGCACACTGACGATGGGGTGGAACAGCCCTAAAGGGAAATAGATTAGTAGCCTTGTGGTCAGAACTCTTTATAATTCCAAGGTAGGAATTATAAAATAGAAAAGCAGCACATGATGCATTTGCCAGGTCCATATTATAAAGATGGAAGATAGTCTAACCTAGATTTAAATTGATTCTCTTGTTATTGCCTTATATTCAACACTTTCTAAACCATATATATATATATATTCGTGCTCTGGGCCCTGAGTGGGCAAGTCGATGATGAGTTGGACAGTTGTGGCTCTTGACACCAACAGTTGTTTCAAGCATTTACTAACTTGCCCACCCAAGTGCTATTGATTTTCCTGGACTCCTCCCCAACCATCTGAAGTCACATGTACAACTCTAGCCATTCTGGGGTTAACACTTTGTGAACGCGCCTTGCTTCTTTCGGAATTACTGTGCTTGAATAATTCTGCCCATTAATGTCCACCTGCGAAAAATGCAAAGGACTGTTGCATCTCTGGGCATGTCCACTTATGTTAATGAGGTTGCCTGTCAAGGACATCTATTGTCTCACTTTCAGGGAAGGCAAAGGTACTAACAGGTGATTGCGGTGTGAATGATCTATGCAGAGCACCTATGGCCTCTGTAATCAAAGATGGGGAGCAGTGAGAACAGAAAAGTGTCACATGGGCCCCTAACTCTGGTTTGAATATAGACATTTCAATCCAGTTAACCGTTTCAGTGATCTTCTCAACCTAAGGCCCCCC